>NC_024319.1:21150845-21186875 GCF_000523025.1 Cynoglossus semilaevis
GTTCTTTTTTTTACAAATTAGGTAATACGGTTTTGATATCCCAAATCACACTTCCCTTTTCCTTTGCCCTTGTTAAAACAGAGAAAACAATAGGCCTCCTCGGCATGTGTGTGTGTGTGTGTACACGTGTGTGTGTGTACACGTGCGTGTGCCCGTCCTGCTGTGACATCCTGTTTTGGGATCACAGGACACATGAATGTGTTTTTGCTGTTTTTCTTTTTTACTCCAGTCTGCGATGAAACGAACAGCTGGAGGGGCTAGCGTCCAGATGTTTATACTCCACAGATTAACACGTTAGAGTGACGCTGCTTCGTGTTCACTGCGCCGTGGACACAGTCTTACCTGTCAAAGCAGGTCTGCTTTTAACTGTCTCGGCTAAAAACTGTGATCTTTAGCCGACTTCCTGTTTTATTCCTTTGCCCACCAGCACATTTCTGACCTGATTTTTTTTTTTTTTTTACCAGTCTGGAGTTTAAAGGATTGTTCCAGTTTCTGGGAACCTAGAGGCCCTGGTGCTGACTCTTAGTCTGTCCCATTTACAGGAGATACATTTGTCATACCAGGCAACACAGAGACTGTGGACACTCACACTTATGTGGTTTAACTTTTACATGTCAGGGTCCAACGCTAAGGACATGACAAACATCTAAAGCAGGGGTTCCCAACTCCCGGTCTGGGGACCAATGCCAGTCCGTCGGTGAGACACAGTGAAAAAATGTACTTCAGTTTGACTAATTTACTTCATTCAGAAATAATCCTGTCATATCCCTTTATTTTTTTCATTCAAAGATAAACTGACAATGTTTTAAAGATGTTCTATTTTGAAAGTGATCCTTCAACGATGCCGCGGTATTACCGATTCGCAGTAACGGGCTAATACTTGCCAACTGGTCCTTGGTACAAAAAGGTTTGGGTACCGCTTAACTAAGACACATGTGTCAAACTCAAGGCCCGGGGGCCAGATGCGGCCCACAAAGTCTTTCTGTGTGGCCCGCATGAGTTTAAAAAGCATTTAATAAAGTCCATGCAGCAAAGTTTCTTAACCTGATAAATTAAACGTTTTTTTTATTACACAGTATTAAACAATATTTGTAACTTGAATAAATGATAATCAATTGCAGAAACATGTATTAATACATTATGGAGTAGTTACAGCTATACAGTCTTCGATTTACAACCGACCCTTCAAGGGGAACTGTACTGCTGATGTGACTGTACTGTTAAACTTTATTTATCACTAAAGTCTGGTTCCAGGACCTGGAAGTCGCTGGTACTTGACTAAACAATTTTGATTGCAAACAGAAGCAGAATATCTTACTTCTGACAAAGTGAAATAAAAAAAAAAAAAGTAAAAATCTTCTCAACCCAGTTCAAGGAATGAACAAAATGATCCAATTCGGCAGCTTCTGGGACAGGCTCTTCCAAGTTCCACAGATGGTCCACATCTGTGATCGTCACCTCCCCGAGACCAAATGAAACAACTCTGCAAACTGTGTAAAAGCTTATCTAAACAGAAAAAATTTAAAAAAGCAACTTTTTATTAAATTTACATTGCAGGTCTATCTCTGTATAAACAAACATTTAAAAAAATCTTAGAGCAAAGTTGGCAGATGGTAGAGTCAATGTAGGTTGAGGTAAGAGAATCATCTTTACCCCCCTGTGCCTTCAGTATCCTGTCGCCGTGTTAGGTAATAAATCAGAGGATTGGCCCTTTTTACACCCCCTTCCTTCGTCTCACGTGTGACCTCTGTCTCTCAGGGGTCAGCCGGGAGATGAGCCGAGTCGTGACTCTGTGGGAAACCTGAGCAGGAGACCCGAACCTTGTTCAAATAACCATCTGACATCACAACAGCAGCTCGGCTGTACAGAGCTTAGCTTCAGTTATTATTACTATCTATCCATCTATCTATCTATCTGGCTGTACAAAGCTTAGCTCCAGTTATTATTACTATATAATCTATCTATCCATCTATCTATCTATCTATCTATCTATCTATCTATCTATCTATCTATCTATCTATCTATCTATCTATCTATCTATCTATCTATCTATCTATCTATCTATCCATCTATCTATATTTCTGTTAAGTTATAGTAAAAAAATCTTTGTATTTATTTAACTAGGTACACATTATAATTTTATAGTAAAAACAATCTTGTTTATTTAACTAGGTACACATTATAATTATTGTTTGATAACAGTCACAGTTCAAACTTTAACCTCTAAGACCTCAGTTATGAAAGCAACACAGTCTGATTGCCACTCCCCTACGCCACACCTCCCAGAAATCTGGGTGTGTGCACAATTAAAAAGGGAAAAGAATTGAAGTTGTTTGTCTTTGTCGTAGAAGTGCGCTTAAAAATAAAAAAAAGTTAATTTCAATATAATTTGCATTTTGCAGTCTTTCTCCACAGTGAAAATTCTCTGAGTGGTATTTTTAGTCCAGTGGGAAAAAAACGCGACACAAACACAGAGTCTGATCTATTCCCAGGCGTGTGGGAACCAGAACACATCAGGTCCACAGCTGGCTGACTTTGTCTGCTCCTCTTTTCTCTCCTGCCACCTTCTGCTGGGTTTGTGCTGCTCCAGCTACGAAGACGTTCATCTGGCCGTCTCCAGCGACCACAGCGAGGTCATGGCGTTCAAACTCCAACACCTCGCTGCTTTGGCTGGTCGTTTTACCTAACCCGTCTGCCTTAAAATTCTCTCGTTCTTTTCTTTTATCCATAAATACTTTCGACAAACGGTGAGAAACACTTCTCTAAGAACCATGTGTTTACAATATGTCAACAAGACACTCCTTTTAGACTCCGCCTTTCAAGTTTCTTGCTAAGTTGGTTACATTTCTGTGAGATAACAGCCTTAAATCCTTTACTGGGTTCGATCAGAAATCCTAATTATGCTGTTCTCCAAATGTATGACAGGACATAAGAGACCTAAAGAGAGGAGATATATTTGCATTTATCCCATGTTTGACTAAATGTGATCTCTTAAGTAACACAAAAATACAATTTTTACCACCTTTTTTTAAAAACACAATACACGTTTATATTCATGGGTTTCCAGGTAAATACAATTTTTACCCCCTTTTTTTTTAAACACGATACACGTTTATATTCATGGGTTTCCAGGCATTTACACCGACTGTGTTTGATGAACACTTCCAGGACAGTGTCTCAAGTCTGACAGTGAAGGAGGGCCCGATGAGGAACTGAGGAGGATCCGTCTGCAAGGTTCTCCACATTTATCAAAGCGACCCAGGGAGTGTGGCGGTGCCCTCACCCACGTCTTCACCACACTTCCTAATTTAAAACTCAGTCCGCGTGGCAGGGCAAGGCCTTTATCTGTGGCGCCGTGGACGGGACCTCCTCTGGGGATTTAACCAATGATGGCCTTCGGTGGCCCACAGAGGATCTCCGCTGGTTCCTCTGTCATCATGTATGGGCTACATTTTAATCAATGGGATTAATATATTGAATTTAAAAAAAAGTTATCTTCTCTCTTCTAAAAAAAACTTTTTCAAAAAAATCTGCAGTTGGTTACTGACAAGGAATTTTTAAATCTGCAGTTGGTTACTGACAAGGAATTCTAACTTTTTTTTTCATCAAAACCAAACTGTGTGTAAGGCTTTTACATGAAGCACCAATTAGAGCTACAAATCTGGGAAATTATTCTTAAGGGGTAGGACACAAACACACACACAGACCAACACACTCAAACAGGTCTTGGGCTAACAATAGCTCTACCTCCTGACGTTCTCCATCAAGCTCTCACGGAGTGACGACGTCTGTGTCAGAAATAGAGATTGACAGAAGAAGGAGTAGCCTGTGAGAGGACACAGCTTGGGAAGGAACACAGGAATGCAGGCAGAGTGGACGAGGTGTAGATGGTGCAGGACAGGAGGAACGGGAGAGAGGAAGATTGGAGCAGAGGTAGTGGACGTCTTAATGACATGCTGTTGACAAGGTGGATGGTGGGTATGTGGGGTTCCAGGAGGAGGAGAGGAAGGGAAGGAGTAAGACGAGAAGTCTGGGACCGTGTAGCTGCAAAAAGATGTGTGTGCGTGTATGCACAAAACTAGAGGCAACGGAATCAAACTAGCTGTGCATCGATGCACAATTCCTCACTCGGCCAGTTATGTTACAGGCCACTGGTTCTGTGTTACAGATTTAATTTGCCTGACATGGATGTGTGATGAGTGTGTGTTTGATCTCTGAGGATGGTTCTGGACTCTTTCTTCTTATTCCACCTTAAGAAGTGTTAAATTAAAATATCTTCATCTACATACCTTATATGGTGGGTCACTGCTTAATTCATGGCACAATTTCGTACAGTATTTGGTCACTACTACACAATAAAATTATATTAATATATTTTTATATTAATAAATTAATTAATATATTTATATTTTATATATATATATTTTAAATCAAAATTATGTTAGTTGTCTCTAATATTTTGTAAACAGTATAACCTGCTGCTGTGGCCCATTTTAAATATCACTAAACGATGCTGCCATCTTTAGAAATGTAATGGTACCTGCAGTTTGTTTTTTAAATGAATGGAAATAGTGACACCTTTTGGATATGGTTAGCTGGTGCACCATTTTTACTTAGTCCGTATAACCGCATCCGGGTCACATAACACATGGGGTTATCATCATTGACGTGTGGTGAATCTTTCTAGATTTCATAATTAAAATATCTGAATTCGATTTGCTCTTCGCTATTAATGAACGATGACTGCTTAAGTTCATAACAATAATTTGTTTTTGTTAGAAAATAAAGATTATTTCTTAAAATTAAAAGTCATTTCATGCCCTTTTCTTTTAGACAAACATGCTACAACACACAAAAACCCCTCTACACTAACCGAGTAGTGACAATTACAAAGTGATAAAAAAATACTCATTAAAAAATTATACCATATAAATTAAATATTTTATATTATGGTATACTGAATTAATTAAATCATAATTGTGCTTAAGTGACTGCCCGGACCAATCAAAATTGTGCTTAAGTGACTGCCCGGACCAACATGTCGGTGACACGCACAATTGTGGGGGCTCGGTCAGTAGAAATACGCCCACTGTGGAAGAGAGTATTTTAGGAAATGAATGTGATAAATAATTATATTTATCGAAAAACAAAAGCCCTGATTAAACTCTACTTGATAAAACGTTTGTAAAGGTACTTTGTGAAACACCTCTGCCCATAATATCGAAATATGTGGGTACTGTAGATGTTTTGGTAAAACCAATTTCTCCCTCTGACAAAGAACAGTTGGTACAGTCCAGATGACGGCTCGCTACGAGTTAGCTTTTTAATTCCTGTCAAACTCACCCACAGTCTGTCAGTCTGTCAGTCAGCTAAACTCTGCTTTATATTCACACGTGCCTTTGCAATTTAATTTCATTCTATAATCACGAAAATGTCTAATCCAAAAAAGGGGGACTTGTCTGCAAGTGAGAAGGAGCTCTTCGAGGTGATTTCTGCAGGTGAGACTTTGCGGCTAAAGCTAAAGCTAAACGGTGACCGCAGAAGACAATTAGCTCCCGTTACCATACGTAAGCTGGTTCGGATAAAGACTTGGACAGATGAGGTCAAACCAAATAATTGGAATTCCATTTAATGTTTGTGTTAAATGACTAATTGTGTGTAAACACGTAACTTTCTATAATTATGCCAGTAGTCAAATCTGTCCACACACGTCACGTTGTGAACCTCTTGGTGTTGTAGTTGTACTAAAGACCAAAAGAATAGGGAAAGCATTATATTATGTTTATTAGTCTTTGTAACACAAAACAACTAAAATTTAAAATGACAATTGTGAGATTATTTTCACAGCACTAATTGCATTTACTTTTTCATTTGTTTTTTTTTAACTATTGATTGGTAATATTGGTAAGAACACTGATTTATTTATTTATTTTAAAGGAAATGTTCAGGAAGCCTCGAGGCTACTGGGATGTAAGGATGTTCGAGTCAATTGCCTGGATGAGGTAACATTGCTTTCTTTATACTGCAAGTTCAAACTGAAGCTACATAATGTTTCACTGTTAATCAGTATTTTTATTCCCTTAATCTGAAAAGGCCTTTTTCTCTCTTAGTTTCTAAGAGTAAAAAAAAGAATGGCCCTGAAACAAATCACTTCAAAATTGAAAGAAGGGCCCTGAAACAAATCACTTCAAAATTGTAATCCTCATTGTTTGGTGACATATGTGATGGACAAGAAGACTCCTGAGTTCCTGCTCTGAAGGACTCTTGACCACGCTTCCTTCTGTCAACATTTGTGTCCTCCTGTCAAAGCCTGCTGTTTGAAACAGGGTTGTTAAATAAACTGAAAACATATTTTTAATTGATCATTAATAATCCTTCATCAAGAGAATTAGACAGGAAATTACATACATTTTATGACCTTTGTTAGTTCTTTTAAAAGTACCAGATTCAGCTTATCCCTAACGTTCTTGTAACATTCCTTCCTACGCAGTATGGGATGACTCCACTTATGCATGCTGCCTACAAAGGAAAGGCAGACATGTGTAAGCTGTTGCTGCAGCACGGTGCTGATGTAAACTGCAATGAGCATGAGCACGGATATACAGCACTTATGTTTGCCGGTTTGTCAGGTATGATGAGTATTAGCGTGTCATGTGAAGCATTTGAACTGGTTGATTTGATAAAAAATCTCTTATGTTTCTGTACTTCTTTGCCTGCAGGAAAGACTGACATCACCTTGATGATGTTGGATGCAGGAGCAGAAACAGACGTGGTCAATTCTGTGGGAAGAACGGCTGCACAAATGGCTGCTTTTGTAGGTGGGTCCAGGAACCAAAAATCTGGTTTATCAACAAACTTCTTCTACAAAAATGACACTGTTAAAGTAATTTTAAGGTGGTTTCCAAACGTATGCTCTCTGTTGGGACCTTAAGTAATGGTTTAGTCATTAGGCCACTCCTTGCAAAATGCATCACAGCCCTACAGCTGCTGCACCTGTAAAAGATTGTCAAACAAATTTGACATAACTGCGGGAAAAAAAAGGGATTTGTTTCTCATACATTTCTGCATCTTTGCCTAAATCTTATCTATTTCCTTAAAAATGTAATGTAAAATTGTTTTTGCTTTGTTATTTCTAGAGTTTTTTTTTTGCAAATGTTTTTCTATTAGAAAACATAGTTAATACATGGATTTCTTCATCTTTTTCTGACCTTTGATCTAGATCATTTTAACACTTTTTGTGTTTGCCCAACATTTGTTTATGCCTAGGTTTAGTTTTACACCCTTACTTGGTGTAACTACAAATATGAATTTTGTCCCTTATTTGTTCCACAATGGGGAAATTCAGTGAGTCTTTGCAGCCCACGCGGGCTGCCACAGACGCACCATTAGGGATACGTGGTTCTTCTGGGACTTGAACCCAGGACCATCTGGGTGTAAGGCAGATCTGTAACATTTAGAAAATGTCTTGCACTGTTATGGGTTTGACAGGACCACTTCACCTGTGACTCAGACATTTTGTTTCTTCAGGTCAACACGACTGTGTCACAGTCATAAACAACTTTTTTTCACGTGCCCGGCTCGACTACTACACCAGACTCCAGGGTTTGGAGAAGGAGCCGAAGCTGCCGCCCAAACTGGCCGGTCCTCTGCACAAGATCATCATGAGCACCAACTTGAACCCAGTTAAGGTAGGAAATCACCAGATCACACCTGCTGGATGGAGTTAATCTTCCAAGCCTAACGTGCATTTATAATACATTTGTTTTGGACTGAACATTTCATCTTGTTTTATTTTCTAGACGGTATTGCTGGTGAAGGACAATCCCCTGCTGGCTGAGGCAGAAGCGCTGGAAAAATGTCGTCGTGTGATAGAGCTCATCTGCGAGAAATGCATCAAACAGCAGGATATGAATGAGGTGCTGGCTGTAAAGATGCACTACATCAGCTGTGTGCTGGGAAAATGTGTCTCCTTCCTCAGAGACGGAGACGACAAGCTGGATGGACTCATCAAGAGGTTAGTTCATGTAGGACACAAATCTGGTCAGCACTGTAATTATATTTCGCCCACAAGCTCAAATAAGAAACAGTTTACAATATTAAGCTTTGGTTGTTCTAGATTCAATGTTTACTCAAATTTAAAGTTTGTTTCCATATGAAAAAAAAAAATCTATATTACAGATCTGGAGAGAAGGGAAAACATGAACAAATGTTATTCAATACAAACACTTATTCAATAAATATTAAGTTTGGCCCACGACTTCGTCCCAGTTTTTAATTTTGACCCTCTGTGAATTTGAGTTTGACACCCCTGATGAAGGACGTCCAAGAATGCTGACTCAAAGAACTCTGTAGTTTTAAAGGAGTAGTTCCGTTTTGTAGTGTAAGGGTGTGAGGGTCACCCCTCTGTGTCTCTTCCAGTTTACTGAAGGGTCGGGACAGTGATGGTTTCCCTGTCTATCAGGAGAAGTTCATCAGGGAGTGTATCCGTAAGTTCCCTTACTGTGATGCTACTCTGCTGCAGCAGCTGGTGAGGAGCATCGCGCCTGTGGAGATTGTGAGTGTAGCAGAGACCCACTTTTGTTAAAGGCTCGGAAAAAAACCTCAACATCGCTAGAAAAACAACTGCTTAAATGTAGACCGGCTACTATCAGCCTTTCTCTTTTACACTTTGTCAACAGGGCAACGACCCCACAGCTCTGTCGGTGCTAACCCAAGCCATCACGGGCCAGGTGGGATTCATGGATGCAGAGTTCTGCACGTCCTGTGGCGAGAAAGGAGCCGAAAAGAGATGTTCCGTTTGTAAAACGGTCAGAAACGAAAGCAGATTTAAGACCCTGAACCAAGCTTTGGCATCTGTTGTTTCATGCTATCACTGTGGTCTGAGGTTGAGATGGTCCTGTCTTTTGGGCAGGTGATCTACTGTGGTCCGGCCTGTCAGAAGATGCACTGGTTTACCCACAAGAAAGTTTGTAAGAAGCTGCAGGAGCAGAGAGAGAAGCAGGAAGAAGAGGCAGCCAAGTTGAGGATGAAGCAGGAACAGAAAGGTTTGTTTTGTATCAGAAAAAAACAGAACAATGTTAGCATAAGAAACTGTCATTTAACCCCTAAACTAGCTAAAATGAGCGCACATAAGTCACTTGACCCCTAAACTAGCTAAAATGAGCGCACAGAGTAACAGTTTGTGTTTTCTCAGAGGAGACTCAGGAGGTCACAGACTCTGTTCAGAAGCTCTCTGTGGACAACGAACACCCTTCTACAGAATCTTCTACAGAAATTCCCCAGGATATCCATGATCCTGCCGACAACTGAGCAATACCTGCAACCAGAATAACCTTCTCCGGAATCAACTCATCCATAGGCAGAAACCAGGAGACTCGGAGCAGGTCTGATCCTGCGGGAAGAAGACGGAAGACGAGAGACGGTAGATGACTTGGACTTTATTTCTTATCATCCTGAGGCAGTGGGGTGGAGTCACTGGCACTTCCAGACAATATTTGTTCCAGCAGTGACCACAGCTCCTGTAAGTCAGGGGAGTGGGAGTGTGTGAAGCTTGTGCTAGAAAGTGTTGTAGTGTTTGACTCAAGCCACGACACTTGACTCAAACCCTACTAAGTCGACTCGGGAGACTCGTGTCCAGGTTGTTTTTTTGTTTTTTTTAACCGGTGACCTAGTCTCTGACTTGGACTTGAAGATTGATGACTTGACTCCAACTCCTATTGTCAGAGTATTTGAAAGTAAATCTACCTTAAATAATGTTAGCCAAAGTGTAGCTACTCACATGTAGTAGCTACACTATACAGGACTGTCTCAGAAAATTAGAATATTGTGATAAAGTTCATTATTTTCTTTAATGCAATTAAAAAAACAAAAATGCCATACATCCTGGATTCATTACAAATCAACTGAAATATTGCAAGCCTTTTATTATTTTAATATTGCTGATTATGGCTTAGAGCTTGAGAAAACTCAAAAAACCTATCTCAAAAAATTAGAATTTTTCCTCAGATCAAGTAAAAAAAAAAAAAAGTATATCAGCAAAACAAAATCAAACATTTGAAAATCTCCATTAATGCAGTCAGTACTTCGTTGGGAATCCTTTTGCCTGGATTACTGCATCAATGCGGCGTGGCATGGAGGCAATCAACCTGTGGCATTGCTGAGGTGTTATGGATGCCCAGGATGCTTCAATAGTTGGTGATATTCTAATTTTTTGAGATAGGATTTTTGAGTTTTCTCAAGCTCTAAGCCATAATCAGCAATATTAAAATAATAAAAGGCTTGCAATATTTCAGTTGATTTGTAATGAATCCAGGATGTATGGCATTTTTGTTTTTTTAATTGCATTAAAGAAAATAATGAACTTTATCACAATATTCTAATTTTCTGAGACAGTCCTGTATGTAGGGATTGTTTGTCGTTGACTTTTTTTTTATTATTGTTATTTTGTACTGAGAGTTGTGGTACACGGAGAGTAAATAGAACAGACCAAAATGTGTATTTTTAAATACAGACAAATTAAATGTGACTTTATTTTTTATTAACACGTGTAACAATGAACGTTCAGGGTATTTGGATGGACTGCTCGTAAACCACACATTTACTTGCACCAAAGTCCATGGAGAAAGTGGGGTACATGTACTGTTTGTATCACTAAGGTACATTATTGAATACTGCATCTAAATATGCTGATGAAGGTAGTAGTGGTTCACATGCCTACAAAGACTTTAGTTTTACAACTGCGTGGTAAAGTAGAGTGCTAAATGTGTGTTCGTACTTCTATCTCTAGGATGCCAGATTTTTCTTTTTTTTAAAATGACTCATCAGCAAAAATTAATTATGCTCTGAAGTTACACTTAGCAGATCTTAAAGTTGTGGGTTGTGAAATCGAGGTCCGTTTGTGACACTAACTAAATAAATAAATTATATACCACAAGCAAAGGATTGTTTTCAATTTGTTTTTGTAAATGTCATCTGCATTGAATGTGAATGTCCAGTAGGTGGCGTTGTTTCCCCAGAATCGAACAGATGCGTGCAAGGTCAGTTGAGTCCATGCTGGAGAGGTGGTTCTGAAACATCGCTCCCTCCAAGGAGCACCAGTTTGATCAATATGAAAACAATGAAACTTTAGCAAAGGATCAGAATCTGAGGAAAATATTCATATTATTGTCCAACAGTAGATGGATATCCTCGCCAAGATGGCCTCTTTACAGCTTCAAAACACAACTCAGGTGCTGAGGATTTCCTGTTAAATTGAGATGTGCTTCATTTTCCAAAAGCTCTATAAACACTGCATGTGATATCACTGGATTTCCTGTTAAATTGAGACGTTGTGCTTCATTTTCCAAAGGCTCTATAAACACTGCATGTGATATCACATATTTCCAGGAACTTTTAGAACAGTTAGCTAAAAGACGGGCAAACATATATTGACAATTGCCCAAATATTATTGAAGATAAATAAAAAAACTGATTTTTTGCTATGGCTAAGAACACCTAAAATTAGTCAAGGAATTAAAAAAAAAAAGGAATAGAAGTCAGAACTATGCATGTTGGGGCCCCCAAGGAGGTGATGTATAAGAACCTGACTGTGGTTGTTATAAATCCTACGGTAGGTCTTGGGTGTCAGAACTTTTGCCAAACTTCTATTCTTTACTGGCTCTGTTCCAAGGTGTTGTGCATACCCCGAATCCCCCGAACTCCCACCGTGCTGCCACTTCCTGTTACAGTGCTGTTGAGCCAGACACTTCTCACTTCCCATGTGGCTGGGGTCAACAGCACAGGGGAAACAACAGAAAAATGTGTACTCTTAAACAATTTAGTAATTTATCTCAGTCTTGGACAAACTTTTATTAAAAGTTGTGTTTTAGGAAAAAAAATTATTATAGCAAAAAAAAAAGTCTCCCACAGTTAAGTTGCTTTGCTTCTAAACTTTCTGACTATCTTCCTCATCACCACTGTCCATTTACAGCTTAATGTCCTTCTTCATCGTCATCTTCATCGCCACAATATCATCTTGAACTCAAGTTTAATTTTCCGCAATAAGAAACAATGGGCGCGGTTATCGTAAGGAGAATGGACCAATCAGAAGATGGATCAGAGCCGCACCTGAACCTCAGCCTCAGACTCAGAAATAAAAGCAGCGCAGTCTCTCTCTCCGGGTCACTCCATCAGTCACCTCCTCCTCGGACATCTCTCCTTGCCTCCTCTTCTCTCAGAGTCAGTCTCCACCACGATGACAACGGTGCAGATCAACATCCAGGACTCCTGCCTCTGCCTGTTCTTGGTGTTTCTCCTGCTCAAAGGGTGTCAGACTTTGCAAAACGACGCCACGGAGGTGATCTTTACGCACGTCGATGCGCCTCTGCGGGAACCGCACAGCAACGTGTCGATTAACCGCGCACGAATCGGTGGGAGAGGAGCGACGGAGGCGGCACTGGACAGAGACGGTGAGTGGATGGTGATGGTTGGATCGGGCTCTTCACTTTAGTGGATTTGGTGGATTTACTAATGGGATTTCAAATGATACAGGAATGACTTTGCGTCTTCTGCGCCTCTAGTATCTTTGCACCTGCTGCTCTGCTGGTTTTGCTTCTCTGTTGTCTCGGTTTCGATGGTTCTGAGTCTCCACTTAGTGCTCTGCCGAATATGCTGGTTTATATAATTTTATTTTTATTTATTTATTCTGTCTCTCCTCTGCTTTCCTTTCCTCTCCTCTCGACTCCTCTTCTTTCTTCTCCTCACCTTTACTCTCCTCTCCTTTACGCTCCCTTTCCCTCCTCTCCTTTTCTCTGCTTTCCTCTCCTTTTTTCTCCTCTCCTCTTCATCTTCTTTCCTTTCCTCTCCTCTCCTTTACTTTCCTCTCTTCTTGTGTCCTCTCCTTTCTACTCCTCTCCTTTTCTTGCCTCATCTTTCCTCTCCTCTCCTCTCTATTTCTCCTGAATATTCTCTTCTTTCCTCTCCTCTCTATTTCTCCTGAATATGCTGTATCTTCCATTTGATTATTTTGTTTTTGGTCACTCGACTTTGTTTCTCACATATCTGTGTCCTTGTGTTCTTTTTATTTATTTATTTATTTTTTTAGATCGAAGCCAGATTGGATGCCGGGAGCTGAGATCCACCAAGTACATCTCTGACGGCCACTGCACCAGCATCAACCCCATCAAAGAACTGGTTTGTGCTGGAGAGTGTCTCCCGGCTCAAATGCTTCAAAACTGGATCGGCGGCACCTACAGCAAGAAGTTCTGGGGTCGTCGCAGGAGTAGCGGCCAGGATTGGCGGTGTGTCACCGATAAGACCCGCACCCAACGTATCCAGCTGCAGTGCCAGAATGGCAGCAAAAGAACATACAAAATCACCGTGGTCACCTCGTGCAAGTGCAAGAGGTACTCGAGGCAGCACAACGATTCGGCTGGCAAATTTGAGGAAGCGCTGGCCGTGTCACCTCCACAGCTCGTACACAAACACACTTCGAAGGCCAAGAGGAGGCTGGGGAAGAACAGACTAAGTGAGAACTGGCATGGCACCGAATCCTGAGAAACATACGGAAATAGATGGACTGAATCTTCAACAACTATGACCTGAAGGAGCTACGTGATGGGTTTGTAGTTGTGGATATACATTTGAATGATTTCTGTGAAGGTGGTTTCTCAGGAGAGGATTGCAGACCTGCACTGAACTCTGGGAAATCTTCCAGTTTGTCCAGTATAGTTGATTGCTCACAGGGTGGTCCAGAAAGCTTGTTTGTGCCTTTGTTAATAGTCGTTTCTGTACTAAATCTTTTCCAGATTTATCAAAGAATGTCGGAAGTAACATCTTCCAACAGTGCTTTGAACGTTCTCCTGAGATTGGTTTGCGGCAACTACGTTATATGTCCTTTTCCTACAAGCTTCTTTCATGGTTGTCCAAAAATCTTCAGTTGCCAAAAGTTCAACGTGTCAAAACAAATGTATCCCCCGTTTTTGTCCAGAGCTTATCTGGAATAGCTTCTGTGGACATTGGTTTTACACATGAATTCTCCGGTGTGTATGTTCAGAGTTGTTCCAAACATTTACTGGAGATTTTTCAGACCGACGCCTTCAGAGATATGCTGAGATTTAATGTGCGAACCATAAGGTTTTAAGCAGTTGTTTTGGACATTCTTACATTAGAAGATACATCTAACACCAAAAGTACGATGTATGAATCTGTGAGGACAGACTTTTTTTGCACCTTTTTGCAGTCCACCAAACATTTGACATATTAAATCAGTTTGTATGATTTTAACTGGCAGTTTATGTAAATATTTCTGTACATAAACATATGTATATATACTCATCACTTGCCTTTTTTGATGTGTTGTTTTGTGTATAAAATTGTAATACATAAGATTTGGTGTAATTTATTTCCTATGCATTTAATGAGGTACAAGTTTGTATCAGTTCTGATTATATAACTTTTATTACAATAAATATCACTTTTTAATATCAGATATTGCTGTCATTTTATGGTTATTGTGAGCATTTAGGCCATAAACATGACAAAAGAACCTAGATAAATCAGCATATAATATAAATAAAAACAATTTAGAGAATTTTGGTTTATCTTTGGCTATAATCGTAGCTCTTCAATGTTTTTGGCTAATTCTTAGCTATTTTTGACAAGGGCTTAAGACACAACGATAAGGTGATAATAATAAGAAAGAATTTATTTTAACATCTTTAAATAATTTCTCATTTGAGGACAATTCACTAACAGTATATTGCAAATAATGTACAATTAAAATAATTAAATCAAATACATCTTCACTTCAAATACATCTTTAATTTGAAGGAGTTGACCGGAAGTAGCGCTATTGAGTCTT
The DNA here is from genome assembly GCF_000523025.1 of Cynoglossus semilaevis. NCBI lineage: Eukaryota > Metazoa > Chordata > Actinopteri > Pleuronectiformes > Cynoglossidae > Cynoglossus > Cynoglossus semilaevis. The sequence goes on from NC_024319.1 coordinate 21,165,685, forward strand.
TTTGTGGAACATCATTGTCTTTTAAATCCAAGTACGTCCACGCACGAGATCCGGTTCCGACTCAGTGCCCTGAACACCGAAGTACATGTGTTCTTTCAATCGAGATGGAGGACGATAACCGTCACGATAAGGACAAGGCCGCTAATCCTGGTATTTTCCCAGCGGGGGAACCTGGGCAGAGTGACCGGCGTCTCGAAGAGCTTTCAGTAGACTTTCCGGTGTCGGTGGTTCTTCCTGCCGGGGGTACCGGAGAGAGAACGGGGCTGACCACACCGAAACAGTTTTGCTCGTTGTCGGGCAGACCGCTCATTAGCTACACCATTCAAGCCTTCGAGAGGTAGGAGGCTATTTCAAATAAAGCAGAAATACCGTTGCTCAAATAAGAATTCTCCTCTCCCTGCTCCTCCTCTCGCGGAGACCGTTTACAGAGGTGTTCGTAGGATGTTACGAAGTAAAGGAAAATGGCCCCCCTTAAACACCCAAGGGTGTACGTTATATTTAAAATACTAATTTTGTTAAATATATAGAAACTTGTATGTCTAAAAGTCTATCTTTTCCAAGTTATATCTTCAGTCGCTTTATGCAAGCTGTTATTTAAGCCAATGCACTTCATTTTGCCATCATATTACAATTTATTGTTTTTTCAATTTGTAGAGTGTCATGGATCCAGAGCGTTGTGGTTGTTGTTGCCAAAGAAAGCATGGACCTGATGGCAGATTTTATTCAGAGGTTTCAGCACAGGAAGGTTCGAGTGGTGCCGGGGGGTACCACTCGCCACAGGTCTATCTGGAATGGAATCCTAGCTTTGGGTGAGGTAGAGGGCTTCCTTCCAAACAGTGTCAGACCAAAGGTGGTCATCATCCATGATGCTGTAAGGCCTTTCGTGGAGGAGGATTTTCTCATCAAGATAGCCAGGGCTGCCAAAGAACACGGGGTAAGTGATGAAAGCTCATCATCTTGTCAGTTTCTTTGCACCTGTAAGTCATCTGTAGGCATGTTTAAAATAGAAAAGTACGGTTGTAAACTAGGGATGTCCGATATTAACTTTTTGCCGATATCCGATATGTCGATATTGTCCAAATGATTTCTGATTCCGATAAGAACTGATATCAATATAGCGGAGCAGTGGCCTGGTGGTTAAGGAAGTTAAGATGATGGGTTAAAGCAATGTTTCTCAATTATTTTGTGCCATACCCCTCTAGGGGACAGAAGTTTTTTTCACTCCCCCAAATTAAATGACCAGCATTCTGCATACAATCCTCTGATTATTCAATTAGATTAATAAAATGAGCTGCGTTGCTGCCATCTAGTGGCTTTCACTTTCACTTTTCACTTTCATTCCCCAAAACTATTTCTAACTTTTTTTTTCTTCTAACTACTATTTTCTATGCTTGCAAAATTCACCATGATCCAGTTTTCTGTTTGTGTGTGCCTGCTCTTTATTATCCTGCCAGTGGCCAGTGTCTGCACTGAGGAACAGCAGATTTATTTTGATTTTAACAGAATGTGGAATAAACAGAACACATGGTCTCCTCTTGATAACCCACCGCCGCACCCGGAGGTTGACTTCAGTCAGATGAATATTGAATACTGTGGCAGAATGTCAAAATTTCCAGGAAAAAATGGCAGAAAATAAAAAAAGCTTTTTGTTGTCCCGCTGGCAGAAGACGGATATTTAAAACAGAAACTTCTTTCAAATGCGGTTTGCTCTGGTTTGCACGCTGTATTTTGTACACAACTAATACGTATTTGTTGTGATGATCTGCAGTACGCAGCATAAATGGTAACAAAGCAAGATCTATCTATCCATCCATCCATCCATCTTGTTAAACAAATGAACATGAAAGGAGTCTTTTACTCGGGCAACCAAATGGTGCGTATTCTTATTTCTGTAATCTACTTGTTTTGTCTCAGGCGGCTGGAGCGATCAGACCTCTGGTTTCTACGGTGATTGCCACTACTTCAGAGGGATTCCTGGATCACTCTCTGGAGCGAGCCAAGTACAGAGCCAGTGAGATGCCCCAAGGCTTTACCTATGACATCATCTGTCAGGCCTACCAGAGGGTGAGTAGGTAGAGTAGTCTCGGAATATGGCTTGACAGTCAATAATAATAATAATAATAATAATTATATATATATACTATATATATAATGAATGGATGAATGAGAGGAGGAATACATTGTCAAGTGACGCTATACGCAGACGACAGCTTTGTTTACATTCGCTTGTTGTACGCCATGCATTGGATTGTGCTACATTCACTTTGTTTTGTTTGTCTATGAAAGTCAGGATCTCCTAATGTATTTTATGTCCTAGATTATGATGTTACCACTGTGTTAGCGCAGGTGAGTGACATGGGTACTTATGTACAGATCATGTAACGTCGCACATAGGAACGGAACTCTTATAAGGCTGTCCGAAGTCTCAATTTTAAATCGTAGCACACAGCAGTTATTGATTCAACCACTGTCTCCGTCACTAAGGTCAAGTACTGTTCAAATGTTACATAAGGTTAACAGGCAGCACAAGACCTCCTGCCTCTATGTTTCCTTGACCTAATATAACATTTCATTCTCTGTGGACTTTTGTGTGGCAGGGTACTCAGTTTGAGACTTGTGTGTTTTGCGTTAAGGAAAGAACCTTAAGACCATCCAAAGGAAAATCAGTCCTTGGCTTTCTCTCAGCATCAACTACCAAAGTGCAATTAGTGATTTTTGTTCACAGGGACTCGGGCGCTGCTGGCCTGTTACTGCCTCGTGTGGTCAGTTTGACTCACTGAGGCTTATTTGATTCAGCAGTTCAAACACCCAAAGCACAAATGAACTTATTTGACCTCACTGAAGGTCAGTGACAGTTAGTTAACAACTTTCTTTGTATGGACTTGGTTCAGAGTGAGAGAGTGAAGAAAAATTGAGTTTCCTTTTGGAAACAACTGTCGATTGGCGAAATAAATCGCGAAGAGAACTGAACTTACTCATAGGACCCCGTAATCTCAGGCATGAAAAGATTTATTAGCCAAGCTTTTGTTGTAATGACTAAAATCACCTTTTCCCGGAGTCATTTGACTCTCACCAATTGTAAAAACAGTGATTACAGCGGGCGTCCGTAGCCAGCCCCTCTGTGCGATTGCATTTACGTCATACCAGCTGGATGACACTAACTTTGATTTATTTTTCCCGTCCTAATTAAGATGAATCTCTTGATTATTTATTATAGCAATGAGGCTGTTGTTGTGGAGGGTCTTGTTGCTGGGAAAGCTGGGTTTGTGAGGATCACAGGGGGGACGTATGGATGGAGGCGATGAGCTCATTTTGGTTTAAAATACAGTCTGGACAACAAAGAGCAATATGTGCCACCTGAGATTATACCTGGGTAATATTTTATCGAGCTATAAAAGAGAGGGGTCTTTTCTTCCCAGGACCCTGGGACTGTGGAGAGAAATTACAGGAGAAATATGCTCAGGCTCTCAAGGTAATTTAACCTTTAGCTCACAAAAGCCTTCAGTGGGGATTGGATTAAGTGTCTCCCCCCCTTTTGTATTTTCAGCCCCAAGATTTCAGCGCTCAATGCATGTCAAACGTGCAGCCCTCACTGACTTTTTTCATGTCCTACAGTCCTAACCTGACACTTTTTCTGACCTTCTTTTTAAAGACTTGATGAGTAGAAAAACAAGACGAAGAAAAGATCTCAGTCGACCCCGTCCTCCTCCATCCTCCCCTTCAAGATCAAGATGTGCTGTGGCTCAAAAAAAAAAAAAAAAGGGAACACTGGGTTAAATACTGTTTGTTATTATCACATTTATTTTTTTATGGTTAAATAAGCTTGTGGTGGGTTAAATACTGTTTATTATTATCACATTTATTTTTTTTATGGTTAAATAAGATTGTGGCGGGCCACCACAGTGTCAGCCATTAAGGGGAAACACTGGCAGGAGTGTAGATCTAACAAGAACACTAGTTTGATTCCCTGGTGTAACTGATGGTCTGCATGTTCTTTTAGTGTGTTTGTGTTTTCTCCCACAGTTCAAAACATGCAGGCGTTGGTTTGTTGTTCTTTCTAAACTGACCTCAGGTGTAAGTGTGTGTTAGTGTGTTAGTTTCTGACACACTGGTGAACTGGTGTCCAGGCTGTACTCCACCCTTGGCCGAAGACTGCTGTGATTGGCCTCAGCCCAGCCACAACAGATAACAAAATGATGGTCGAAGATGAATGACACTCCAAGTATTTGCAAAATAAACAAGTTCACCTTCAGATTTACATCTGGTTTAACTACCATATTTTACCAAATAGAGACACGGCAACATTTTTAACACTACATCATGCAGTTTCTAAACAGTGTGGTCCATGGTAGACATAAATGATTGCTGTTGATTTGTTTAAATCTCAAAAAATCTTTAGAGAAAGTCAAAGGTTAAACACCAAAGACAACACATAGAAGCTGCTGGTCCACTGCTTCCTCCATCAGTTATTTTATATTTGATATTGTATAATATTTGGGTTTGAATTTCATTTAGATTCGCCTCAGGTGACATAAACGGACCACAACAGAGGAACAGCACCTCCTGTGTACGACCAGATAAAAACACTGATTTGTTTCTATGAAGTTTGGTGTGGGATGAGTGACAGGATTAGAAACCCATGCCTGTTTGCCTACGAAAAAAATACTTATATTTTACATTTTTAATGTTTGTTTATAAAACACCTTATGACTAGCTGAACTTTTAAACCCTAACAGGCGAAAAAAGGAATTGAGAGAGATATTTTAGGAGAAGTCCCGGTCAAAGAAAACATAATCAGCTGATAAATGTGGTGATGGCAGCTTCCTGTTAGCAGCCAATAAAACACTCTCTGATTTTGACATGGAGGTGATAACGCCACGTTTGAGAGATGTTTTCTGAACAAACAGCACATGAATCTGTTTGAGGTAGATAAGGGAACTAAAACTCGCATATTGAATTTCTCTGAAAGTGGTATTTTTCTGGCTAATCTTTACGGTTCTTGGCCAACTTTAATGACTAACCAGTTCGTTCTTGAAAAGGTTAATAAAATATCTTTATCTTTACTGCCAACTTTTGACAGTTTAAACTGTTCATTGGCTTTTTGGCCAACCTTAAGCTATCTTAGCGTGCTAATATAATGTGTGTGTGTATCTGTCTAAGTCTGGGTACGTCAGTAACAGCTTGTGTGTTTGTGTTCTCTCCGCAGTCCTCCGAGTACGACTTTGACTTTGGGACAGAGTGTCTCCATCTGGCTCTGCAATACTGTGGCACCAGTGCTAAACTGATAGAAGGGCCTCCTTCACTGTGGAAGGTGATGTGATCTGACACTTTTTTAAATATTTGGATAAAATGTAAGGATGTCTGATATTAACTTCATTGACTTAATTTCCGATATCAACCGATACCGATATATGCAGCCGTTTGCCCCTAAAGCTGAGGTAAACGTCTCAGAACCGCACAAACAATGCCAGCACATTTGACGAAATCCAGGCGTTGCGTTTTCGGGTTTCTCATTATCAATGATTCTTGCAGATATTACACAAGAATGCTAGTATCGGCAAACCTATAATATCGGTCGGCCGATACTATCGGACATCTCTAATAAGATGGTAATAAGTCCAGTAAGCTTAGGTGTTTAAAGGTTGTTCCTTAGTCATGACTTACCGTCATTTCCGGACTATAAGCCGCTACACTTTGAACCCTGCGGCTTAATCAATGATGTGGCTAATTTATGCTAATGTTAGCTTCAGAAAACATTAAAAAAACATTTATTTAATTAAAAGTAACTGAATATTCCAACTACGGTTGTTGCGTTGAAGCAGGAAATAGCTAACATGTAACCAGCCGTGTTACAGGCACTGTTCGGAAAAAAGGCATTTATTTAATTAAAAGTGAAAAAAAAATCTTTCTGTGTAAATGTCCCATGTTACAACGTGGACAGCTGCGGCTTATAGAGAAGTGCGGCCTATATACGGACATTTTTTTTTGTATTTAGTGCGGCTTACATACAGGTGCACCGGAAATTACGGTTATTCGTTTAAAACCAACCCCACTCTACTTTTGTCCTGCAGGTGACCTACAAACGGGATTTAGCCGCAGCGGAATCAATTGTAAAAGGTGAGGCAAGTTTCTACAGAAGCCAGTTTTTTTTTCTTTTTTGTTTATTAGTTAAAAGAATGAGTGAACGACTGATTAAAAGTCTGAACTATGAGACTGAACTATAGTGTGTGTGATTTTCTTGTTTAGAACTTTGGAGAGTCCTAAGATCTTAATCAGGTTAAATACATTGTCAAATGTTGTGACCCTGTGTTTTATTTTTCTATGCATCTGTGTGTGTGTATGTCTCTGTTGGTCATGGCATTATTTTTTTATAGGACAGAGATATTTTAGTAACATTTTTGATACATATTTCTATTTTGTTTTTAACATGGATTTTTTTAAACTTAACTTTGGGTTTACGTAGACATCTTTTGAACATCGAAACGTTGGCACCATTTGTTTTTTTTTAACTCTTTTTATACTTAAATTATTTATAAAAATAAAACAAACTATACTTACTACAATTCTAAAATGCTCTTTTGCCATAGGTTTATTTGTTACACCTTTCTTTGGAAAATTTTGAACTATGTTTTAGTTAAATTAAAATCTTTTTTTGGAGGAAAGGTTTGCTAAATCGTAGCTGTTGTTGTTATTTTCCAGCTTGTTTTGCTATATTTGTTGTCAAGTTTTTAGTTACATTTTAGCAGTAATTGTTCTAATCTACAATTCTACAACATTTTTGAGATAACAGAGTCTAACGTTGCATAGTAAGATACGAAGTAGTTGTTTGTGGTACGAAAGCCCAGCTGGACATTTTAAATCGAAGCTCTTCAACATTCTGACTATTATACAGGAGCATAAAGGAATGACATGAGAAAAACAGAATCAGATAATATTTGGTTGATACGATAACGTCATCCTGGCTTAATCCCTTCCTTTGCCTCTTGCAGACGCTCTGTCAAAGTCAACGTGTGTCGTCACAGGTGGGTCGGCGGCGGCTGAGTCGTTTGCTGGAGACCTTCAGAAGACAACAGAACTGAACATGGTAGGGAAAAGATTTGAACCTTTTCATGTTTGTTTCCATCGGCCCTTCTGTCTTCTGTGGTCTGGGTGAGCTCCGCCTGGGTGGCCTCCGTCTGAGGTCCGAGCCCTGGTTTCTGAAATCAGACCTGTGTAACTGAACCTTTCTGGGACACCCACTGGGCCACTCTTCCTCCTGCTCCTCCTCATGGTTTTCATCTTCAGCCTCTTCCGCCTCTCACTCCCGTTTCCAAAAGTGCAGATGGCACTCGACTTACTTCCTACTCCTCCTCCTCCTCCTCCTCCTGTTTTATTTATCGTCCTTAAATGCCACACTCCCAGTTTTTTCCTCAATTCAGATTTTAGTTCATTGGAGCATAGGCACTACTGCTGCCTCTTGTGGCCACTCTGTGTCAGCGAGGTAAATATCAGTGCGAGATGAAAGCTACATTTACTACAAAAAGACATTTAAACTTGTAAACTCTCATAAATATTTCTTTAGTGACTTTTGTATTGGTTAGTAAGTGGTGAAGAACTCTCTTTTAACAGCAGAAATGGATCTAGATCAAACTCAGGCCCGGGGGCCAGATCTGGCCCGCAGTGTAATAATATTAGTCCCGCGAGATTATATCAGATGTGTAGTAGAGTTGGCCCGCCAGTATTTAGCCTATATGCTAGCAGGATTTGTAGCATTAGCGGTGCATCTGCTATATTTCGGTGCATACATTTTTAGTTGTTTCGGTGTTGACCTGTGAAAAAAAGATTTACATTTAAAAGGAACTCAAAAGACTACAGATAGAGAAAGACATAATGAGAAACTGATGCCCCTGATGTGTTGTATTTCAGATTTAATTCCTCATTTGGTTATAATATTGAGCTTTAGTTGTTTCAGGTTGTGTTTACGCAAAACTAAAATTTGTTTTTATGTTGAAAAATTCTACATTCTGTATCTGGAGAGAAGGGAAACCGTGCACAATTGCTGTCAATTTTTCTTTAAATATTCAGTTTGGCCCACGACTTTGTCCCAATTTTTAAATTTTGGCCAAGTTTGACACCGCTGATCTAGATAAGTACAATCATCCACACACAGGTATGTTCTCTGTTCCTCCCAAAACAGATGTTAATAGACCTTTTCTTAATATATTCATGTTGGATGTGAAGTCTATAACTAATAGCTTTTATGCTAGATTTTTTTTTTCTTTTTTTTTCCCGGCTCTGAGAATACCTTAGTCACAGTCTAAATCCAGAAGTCTTCTTCCCCTACGTCCATATCCTCCACCTGCGCTCACACACATGCAGCTCTGAGACTGCCTTATCACTGTTACATGCTCATTAATGGCACCAGGACAAACCTAATTCTTCACCTCCCTCTTCTTGCGCTCGTCTTTCATCTCTGTCTCCCGTCTTAACTTAATACGCCCATCTTTTCTCCTCCCACACTCCCTAACTAAAGAATGTATCTCCGTCCAAACACACGCAACCAGAAAAACACCATCACCAGTCATTCATGAGCAGCAGGCAGGACTGGAGCCATCCCAAAGGGTCTGACACCGACCCCCAAATCTGTCAGCGGGGCCCGGGCCAGCCCGAGTGAAGGGAGTTCCGCCCTGATGGAGGACTTGGAGCGAGTTTAAAGCATGATGGCCTGTTTGGATCACGGCGGAACAAAAGAAAACATGCTCTCTTGCTGTCAACAGCATCGCCAAACTGGTGTGTGCGCACAGAATACTCGCGTCAGGAAGATCCAGGCAACACAGTTCAGTACGCGGAACCATGTGTGGGTCCTTTTCTCATCTGGGTGATGAACAACAGGTGATGGCAGTGAAACACAAGCGCCCAAAGCCATATACGTTTTCATCTATCGACTCACGAGTGTCACGAAAAGCTATGGGATCTGAGTGCCAAGACACGGACACAGCCTTTGAGCAACGAGAGCAGGGACAAGAGAAAAATGGATTTCAGCCATTAACATAAAACGAACAGCATAAAATATGTGAGACAACCTGAATCCCCCCTCCACCGAATTCCATAGAAATGTGTTGATTTTACTCCAGGGCACAGAGATCCATCATTGTCTTTATGGCAGTGTTTAAAAATTTTTTTTTTATTTCAATTTTCAGGAATATGTTGAGGCATTTGCCTCAGTCACACAGACCTGTGTACCCTTGAACAGATAATTAATCAGGAATATGTTTAGGCATTTACCTCAGTCACACAGTCCTGTGTACCCTTGAACAGATAATTAATTTATTCACCATAAATAATGCATACAATTTAAGACCTAAACTGGGTAGGTCCAAACTCTGGCCCGGGGGCCAGTTATGGCCCAAGGTTGAATTTTATATGGCCCATACACAAGATACATGTGAATTTCATCTCCTTAGTTATAAAAAAACAAACAAAAACGATTTAACTTTAAACTCAATGGTCTTCCCAAATGAAAGGCAGAGTGATTTTGGTAAGACCTGTGTAGATTTGTCATCCATGTGATGTTCACTTAATATAATCTGTCCCTCTTTGAAGAAAGTCTGGGCACCCTTGACCCAGACAGATATGAATTTTGATAAGTTAAACATAAGAAGATTAATGAAAAAAAAAAAAAAAAGTCCTTTGAAAGAGTTGAATCACAGGCATGGCTCTGATGCTCTGAAACGCACTTAAAATTCAGAACTTGCTTCAGACCCCTGACAACAGCGTGAAACAAATGTTTTATTTATCCGAACAAAAATAAATGGAACGCAATATTTCATTGAAGTCAAAGAGACTCGCTCCTCTGCGTGTTTTATCTCTGCTCTGTTTCCCTTTCATCACATTTTGTCTGTGCTTTCACATTATCTCAACACATTCCTCAGGCTCGTTCATCAGACTTCAAACAGACAAAAGTAATAAACTATGACTATTTCTGCAGTTTACAAATGTTCAGACATGATTTACCCATCTGTGTCCACGATTCAGTACAACTGCAGTGAATGAGGGAACGGTTTAGGTCAAATGTTTGGATTATGTAGGGAATTTTTTGGGGTTTTTTTTTGTGGGTGACCTTTAGCTCCATCTGTGGCTGCCATAGTGGATGTGGAGCTGTTTAGAAAAACTATCTGTCTATCCATCATCCATCCATCTATTCATCCATCCATCCATCCATCCATCCACCCATCCATCCATCCATCCATCTATCCATCCATCCATGCATCCATGCATCTATCCATCATCCATCCATCTATCCATCCATCATCCATCCATCCTACTGTAAATTACAGGGCTGATTCTTTAAGTCTGCTCCTTGTGTCACATCAATCTGCAGTGATTGTGTCAGGCAGCATCAATTCCAAAACCAAACTGTCTTTAAGGTGAAACGTAGAGCAGCATTAGAGTTCTGAAAAGGACAAGGGTTGATAGCAAGTTCAATTTTAAAATCCCAGCTGATGTCAGAGAGACTGAATCCCCCTGTCAAAAATACGCAGCTTTTTTGCTCATCAGTTTAAATTTGAATAAACATTCCTTCCTTCAAATTCATGGCTGGTTTACATCACATTAAATTGAAATGTAGGCCAAAATGCCTTTCCTTCTAAAACCACACTTCATTTATTTTTTTCTTAACACAGTTAACGAACATGTGTTTTCTATAACTATTCTGCTATTTTTAATTAGCTGCTGTTGATGTAAAGGTCAGGTTCGGTGTATCCTCAGGCCAAACGGTGACGCTGTCAGGTTATTCCTGTGTTTTCTTTCTGTGAGAGTGAAATCATACAATTAGGACACAAATCCATCCTCAGCAAAAAGGGGTCAAAGTGTTCCGGGTTTGAAACTGAAAGGAATGATGATTGGGATAACTGAATTAGCAGAGTAATTACATTTAGTTTGCTTTGCTTTAGTGTGATTTCTGTTTGCTGTTTTTGTGTTCGGCAGAGATATTTCCTGGAAGCTCTAAGTGGTGAAAAAGCTCAGAGCATTGTTTTCTTTTACCCTGTCATTCCTTATCGACCTACCATTTTCTACTTTACATTATTGTTTCCCAAACCCCGGGTCACGACCCTCAGGTGGGTCGCAAGAGATTTTTTTTTTGGGTCGTCTCGCATCATGTTTCCCAGGAGTTTACGAATAATGTCTATTGACTTGGGTCACGAAGGTTTGTGACTTTTAAAATATGGGTCCCCAGAAAAAAAACTACCGTCCTACCTACATGCTAACTACAGTTGACGCTAAGTGGACTCTGTCTCTGCACTGCAGGAGGTTCACGTGGTCCCAGATCTTAACAGAGACAACAGCAGCAAAGTGCTGAAGGAATTCAACTTCATCCTGGTTTCTGTAAGTTCTTCATTTCTTAAAAATAAATATGCGATCTACTTTACATTAATTAATCCAGATATATTTAGAGTCTTTCATAATATCATTGCTTAATCTGTGTATTGGTTTTGATATCCAGGTGAACTCTTTTGACCTGTCTGCGCTCAAGTCCACACTGAAAGATCTGGAAGCCTCAAACCAAGCTGTTCTTCACCCTCTGGTCGTTATTTGGGTGAGTGTACATCTGCCAATTGGTAAATGGCTATCACTGCAAACCCTCAAATGTGATTTTACAATATCCTAAAAATATATTCTTCACTTTATAGCATCGTAAGAATAGCTTTGAACAGGAAATTACATGATTTTACAATATCCTTGTTAGCTTTATGGCAACGTAAGAATAGCTTTGAACAGGAAATTAAAGTTAGCCTTACATAGTAAATGGACATTGCTGCATCCATGTCCATGTACAAAAAAAGTGATCAGACATTCCCAGCACTGTGAAATTGTTTGTTGTTTCACTTCTCTGGTCAAATCTTTCCACGCAGCAACAGGAAACCAGCAGCATCTGGCTGCCTGTTAGCGTTTGGTTTTGTTCTTCTCACACTGCAAAAAGTGCAAATTTTTCCAAAAAAACTGCTTACTTTTTCTACACTCGTGTGAACAAGTGAACTCCGAAAAGTCATCGGTTGTCATTCATTGCGTGACATCGGTGCGCTGCTGCCTCCTGTGGTCAGTTTTAGTCACTCAAAGTAGTGATCACGATCAAAAACCAAAGTCTCTAAAGCAAACATACTTGGATTTAAGAATAGACACTGTGGTGAATTTCTCGACAGACTTTGGTGTGGCGAGTTACCTTCCCAAACCATTGTCTAACATTAAGATAAAGAAGCAAATATTTGAGTTTTTTCTAAGCCTAAACGCATTAGTGGTCATTTTGACGACATGCAGTTTTCATTTATTCCCTCAAATCCTTTCGCTCAAAGCCACAACACCTATGGTTCACAGACAGGTTTGAAACTCTGACCTCAGGTCGGTCTGTCTGCATCTCTGCCCTCCAGGCTGCCACCTACACTTCAAACCCATCAGCTCAATTTGACCAAACCTGCTTCACATAATCAGATACGTGTGCAGTCTGCTAGTAGAAGAACGAACATGCACCCAAGGAAAAGCCTTTAGTTCTGCCCCTCCACAACCGTGAAACTCAGAAGCAGCTTCACGTTTCTAACAATCGCTACTTCCCAGACCGGGCTTGTGCACTTTCAGATGTTAGCGTGAAATTGTGTTAAAGGGGAAAAAGTCACACTGAGTGTGATGGTTTCATCCTGACATCTGGCCTCTTCTTTTTCCAAAGCAAAGACTTTGCTGACAATTTTTTCTTCTTCTGCATATCATTTGATTTTCTTTTGCTTCATCTGAAGCCATTTTTTTTTTTTTGCTAAACTTCTAGCTACTTCCCCCCTTCCTATGATTGTCTTACATTTAACCGATAAACCCTAAAATAAAATGCCCTACTAAAAGGAAATGTTGGAATGTTTCGTCCTAACTGGAGGTTTTACATATAATCCACAAAATATGTATGTATTTGGCTGGAGACTATGAAACATATTTCAAGGTCGAATTGAAAAATTTCAATGCTCTTGAACCATGGCTAAATTCATATCCTGGTATGGATTTTGCTGGTCTAAGTGGAAAATAATACCTAATGCCACAAAACTATGTGCCCATTTTTGCTGCCCATTTAAACCACAGCTCTAACTTTATGTTGCCATTTTCATACACTCGATACGGCACTCGCTCCTAATACACATTACTAACTTCTGTTAGTATCAGAGTCTGTGGTTTTGAAACATTGTCAGATTATCTTTGACTAATGAACCTTAAGTTGGGGGTCAGTGAAAACAAAAGTGTATTCTTTGCGCTTAAAGCAGAACGGAATTCATGTTTCAGTGTAAAAAGTGAGATTAGTGGTTAAAAAAATAATTGACATTGCGCGTTACGCACCATCGTTGAAGGATCATCACATTTTCAAAATCAAACCTCTTTCAGACTTTGGACTGTTTCTGATCCCCAGACCAGGGGTTGTGAAACCCTGTTGTAGATGGATCCCAAGTACTACCAATGGTACTCCATACCATAGTTTTGAAGTACTTTTTTTGTACTGTGTCTCACTGCGGCCCAGTACCAAGTGACATACCAATTGTGAACCCCTGCTGTAGAGGGTTCCCAAGTACTACCAATGGTACTCCATACCATAATTTAACAACCACAGTATTAAAATTGAAGTGGAACCACTAGAGGTTCTTGGGCTCCCTCTTATGGTACGAAGGGGCACAACAATACTGGAGTTGCTGGTCCAAACAGAGACTATAAAAACAGAGTAAGTGAAATAAGGCAGAATGAATGATGTGTACCATGTCGGGTCAAACAGTGTAGACCTGGGCAGCTGTATTTGATGTTGGTCATACTCATGGTACTTGGAGAGCCCAGTACTTTTGAAGGTGCTACGATGATGTAAAGATACTGTTGGTGATATTATCATGTGGAGTCTGACAGGTTCTTGTCGTTCTGCAGGTGTATTTGACCACTTCAGATGAGCCATCATGCATCAGTAGAACCACAGCTGAGGTCAAGGCGTTTACAGATGTGGCTTCAGAAGCTAAACTAAGAAATACTCTCATCTACGGTCTTCAGCTTCCTCGGACTCAGGTAAGAATCTCTCCGGGGTAAATGCGTCTACTTAGTTCTTGGTACATGCTCCTGTGGTAGAATTCCACAGTTGGAAAACTTTTATATTTGCATGCAAAATATTACCAATCATTTAGCTGAGTCTGGTTCATTTTGTTTATCTTTAAATACTGAATTTCAAGGACTTTTGGTGGTTATAAGAACGTGCCGGGGCCATTCTCATTGTCCCTGAAATCTGTTGACCTCAGGCCAGGGTCCAACTCCGCTGGTGTCACAGCAGGATATTCAGTGGCTGGTGTATTGTTTCACCTGTCTGCCTTCAGACCTGGATCTGAAAAGGGCCCAGGAGAATCTAAACCTTGAGAGAGCGGATCCTTTTCTTCCTTCTTTTTCTCTTTTCCATCTCTTTTCTTCTTGCCACCGCTAATCTCCTATAAGGTTTAGGATTCCCAGTCACGGTTCTTTGAGAGGGGGAGCAGGAGGAGGAAACACGGGGTTGGGTAAACATCAGGGCTCTCCATGGAGGGATTACAACAGCCATACATCACCGTGACAAGTCTCTTTTCAGCAGATGACAAGTAGCCAGGACCGGGGTGAAGCAGGGCTCCGATGACACTTCCTATCTCCGCCGTAGACACTAAGAACGTCACAGTTTTTTTTTTTTTCATAACGTCTCCCACGTTCCCCTGGATCGGATGTCAGTCAACATCTCAGAATTTTAGGTGTTCACACACCGTCGCACCTGAGGGCACGGTTGCCACAGCACAAGCGGAAGTCTGAAGAAGAGCTTTGATCCCTCGCTGAGTCCATTGCACTTTCTCCTCTCCACGTAGCCAGACAGCTCCTGCAGCCTGGAGGTCCAGCTCTGAGTCTGGATGAGGTAAAACTGCAGTCAGGCCTCATTTGACTTAATCCACACTTTATCCAAGAAGACATAAGCCAAGGTCACTTAGTGGAGGTGGATTCATTTTCCCAATCTCTCTGGGATAATTCCCATTTCCATGTGCTCATGCATTTTCGCTTAAAATTCAATTAAACAAATGGCAGTTCCATTCCAAAGCAGGAGGAACGCGCAACGGATCCCGCAGCGGGATGCGTCATAGGAGGTGATTAAAAGTCTCTGCAGTCGTTCACTTCAGGATGAAATCATTCAGAGATGAACGGTGAACCACATTTGTTTCTAGTCACGTTTCAATCCAATAATTGTGTTGTAAACGAGTCGAGAAACAGCTAGGAATTTATTTAGGAATATCAACTCGCTTTGAAAACATTTAGTTCTTAGACTTTTCAGTGATTCTACACACTAGAGTAGGGAGTCATTTGTGGGTTTTTTTTTAAAATAATTTCAAGCAAGTTATCATTATTAAGGTGGCCATCATTCTGACTGCAGTGAAGGAGTTCTCCGTCCTGCTCCTGGTAGTTATGAAGTGCTAAAAATAATTTCAAGCAAGTTCATTATTAGGGTGGCCATCATTCTGACTGCGGTGAAGCAGTTCTCTGTCCTGCTCCTGGTAGTTATGAAGTGCTGGGTAATGGTTTCTCTTCAGCCCTTTTGTCTCGCTGTCCGCTGCAGTCCAGGTCTCAGGAGACAAAGAGAGCAGAAGCAGACTCACCTGAAGCGGCTGCTGTGACACCAGTGTGTGAAAAAGCTGACAGGGTTTCAGGAGGATCATCTGTCTGTGCAGCTTCAGCACACTCCACATCTTTCACCTCACTAATCCTTGACTTGTTCTCAAACAAGACACCACTGGTCCTTGTTGGCATTTTAGGCTTTTTGTTTCTGGTTTTAGATCAAATATCATTTTTTTTTCTCTTCTAACATTTATTTATTTCTTAGCAGACTTTGCTTCTGTATTCCCCAACCTTTTTAATGTTTTTTATTTATTCTGTAATGCATTTTAGCTTGCCTTTATGTTGCTATCAGCTAACCTTTAGCTTAGAGTCTGCTAGTTTATTTGTAGTTTCCTTTTCTACACATTTTGAATTTGGCTAATGCCTGATTAGATGTCAGTTGTCCCAGACCAGTACAATCATAACATAATTTACTGTAAATAACAATAGGTCCATGTTTATTCCCTTTGTTTTCATGCAAGCAAGTATAAGTATATTAGAAAATATTCATATTTAATGAAATAAGATTCGACAAAACAGCACAGACATGAAGAGTTTGTGCATTTTTTCACTTTCAAAATGTATCAAACGGGCTGGATTGAACCTCGTAGTGGGACGGTTTTGGTCCCCGAGCTGTATGTTTGACACCCCCTTTTAAATTGAGCTTTCAGTACAAAATCTATCAGTTGTGCAATATACCCTCTCCTACAAAAGCTGAATTTAAAAAAAAAGGTTCTACCTCTGGAGCAACCTGGGCGTATTTGAATTTTTATGTGAACTCTGTCAGTCGTACAGAACAGAAGTCCAACGTCAACAGAGATGGTGTAATTTTTATTGTTTTGTTAAAACCTGCTGTCCTCCAGGACATTTGTCTTTGTTCTAGAATCTTTTCACATGTTATTGGAAATCCTGTCTCCGGGGTCTCAGAGCAGTGAGCTGCCTGTGTGAAGTCCTGACATTTTCATCTTCACTTCATGGTCCTCCTGCTTCACTGTTACACCAGTGGAGTGTGAAGGTCAGAACCTCACAGTCACTCCAACATGTGCAGTAGATCAGAGCCGATCCTTCACGCTGATCCCGATCCAGATGTGCGGAACCTGACCACCAGGGTTCAGATGCGGCGCAGCAGAGTTTACTCAGCTTTTAATACTCAGCTCTTAAGAGCGGACTCAGATGGCTGGACTCTTGTGCATGGTTCTGGTTCCGACTTTGGTTCTGGTTCTGTCTCTTGTTGTGGGAGATGAGTGGAAAATATTGTTTCCTGCCAGAATTACTGTGTGGTCTTTTAAAGGACTAATATAAACCTGATTAATGT
Source organism: Cynoglossus semilaevis (assembly GCF_000523025.1). Lineage (NCBI taxonomy): Eukaryota > Metazoa > Chordata > Actinopteri > Pleuronectiformes > Cynoglossidae > Cynoglossus > Cynoglossus semilaevis. The sequence goes on from NC_024319.1 coordinate 21,182,642, forward strand.
TTGTAAACATGAATGTTTTGGTTTTCTGACCACCCAAATATTCTTCTGCTTTGCGTTTTTTCTCCGAATGAAGCAGACCCTTTTTTTCCCTCCATTTTTGAATACTAAGAAAGCTAACTTTTTGCCTTCTTCTAACTTGACTCTCAACTTAGCTCATCTTTTAGCAATGTTGGTATAGTTGTGTTTTTGCACAGTTGATGTTTTGTTTGGTTTTATTGGTATATTGTCTTTTGCTACATATTAGCATTTCTTTTAGCCTAATCAATTTCTTTGGCTAGTCATCCTACCCCTGACTTAATCTAATAATTCTCTTAAAAGGGAATTATACTACAAAATATATCAACTTATTTCAAAGCTAGCTTAATAGCTTAGCATAATAGTTTAGCTTAATTTGCTTTTGTTCAATTGACTTGATTGTTTTTAGCTCTTCATATAATTGTTCTGTTTTGGAGAATTATCCTATGTTAAAAGATGATAATTATCTCCTATTTTTTGGATAACAACAGACAATCTTAGCCAATGGGCTAATTCTCTTATCCCCTATTTTTTGGATAACAACAGACAATCAAAAAGTTTAAATTGTTGACTACTATTTAGCTTGTTTAAGCCCAATTCTAACTGTTTTGCTACACATTAGCTTGTGTAGTCCTCTGTAGAAAGTAGTGCTCGTTGTTTGTGTGATTTTTTTTGTCTCCTTCTGCTCGATGAAAACCACCCAGACCTTCATACCTCCATTGTCCCGCCGCAGTGTTTTGAAGGTTCTGTCTTTCAGTGAGTTGAATTCGACCAAATTGTCTCTCAGTGAAGCTTGACTGCAGAAAGAATTCTCCTCAGGAAGTACAGTCGTCTCCTCCTTTTCACAGTTTGCCTCCTCTGAAGTGGGTGAACAGAAAAGAAAAAAGAAGCCGTAGATCAGAAATGACTAAAATGGATGTGTTGGTCTGATGTTGGCCCCCAGACAGGATACGATGGAATGTTGTTATTTAAAGGTCTTCACCAGTGCAGTGTAAAGAAACAGTGAAAAACTGCCGTCAGAACAAAAGGCAGTCTGACAGAAGTGAGAGTCATGTACAAACAGAGTAGAGCAGGAAGGATAATAATTTTGGTTTTTCCAAAGGCTTTTGTCACCAACACTGGATCATTTGTAAAACAAAAACAACCAAAGATGACTTTATGTAGCAGTTTATACTAAGATACAATATATTTCTTCTAGCTTGATGTTTATTTGGGCTTTCTTGTTGTCTTATATTTTCACAAAGTTATAATATATTCAGATGTCAACATGTCAGACTGAGGTGTTTTGGACTTAATCTTAGTAAAATGTAGCAAGTTTTGCTATATTGTTATGTGTTTTTATGGCTAAATCCCTCTTTATTATATTGTGGTCTAATTTCCAGTCATCTTTTAGTTCAGTGGTTTTCAAATTGGGGACCACCAGGGGGCACTAGGTGGGGCTCTGAAAAAAATGTGAAAAAAATAGAATCTAATTATTATTCTTATTTATTTATTTTAATATAACCATTTGTCCTAAACTGTATAAAACCTGCCGTTAACTGCCGTTATTGTCAGATTCTCAAGTTTCCGATGGTACCTGAATGCACCTCGTGTGATAGCTGTGACTTCATGGCGATATCATTATCTGTGTAGACCTGGCGGTCTGTTTATTTTGATTTTTACCTTCAGCTACCAGCATTTTAGTTTGAATTTGAGGGTATTTCTTGGTTAGCGCCTAGTTAGCATCTGTTGGCTAATGTTTTACAGGTCCAGCTGCTGTCATTTAAATGTTACACTCACATTTTGAGAAGTCACTTTCGATTTTAAAGGAGCATTTAGTTCAATTTCAAGGCCACTTCCAGTTGTTTTCGAGTCATTTTTGCCCAGAACCTCTTTGAATTTTACCAGATGAACAAAGAAAAAAAAAAGTTTTCCAGCCCTTTAAACCAGGAGCTGGATGTGGAAATGGGGACCAGTTAAAGTCCAAGGGCAGATGAGGCATCAGTGGATCGAGTTGAGATGAAATAAATCAAATAAATCACTTCTCTCAGGAGAAACTTTACACACACTGAGGTCCAGCCAGGTTCAATATTTACTGCTGAGCTTTGGGTTGGAAACGGACTTGAGACGATACATCATTTTAACACCCGAGGCTCAGCTGTGAACACAGACCTGAGTCTGGATCTAAGAGTTGAGAAAGAGCAGGAGATGACAGTACAAGGACACCGGTCTACTACTTTTTGCTGCTTTTTAAACCATTATCAACACAGAAGCAGGTTTGACCAAACTTTTCGGAGGTATTTAGTGCCGTCACAGCCTGAATGTCTGTAATTTAAATCACTCCGTCATTTCAACTCCAGTTTTTTTCCTGAAAGAAAGATCGAAATAACTAAAGGAAATGCCTAATATCAGAGTATATGAATATGCAACAATTCAGGACCAAATGACCTTAAATGTCTGAAATTATTTATTTCTACAACTGTCAAAATAGGACAAATTAGGAACGATAGCATAAATGCAATATTTTGACTTTGGGTTTAAAGTAGTTTTACCGTAATTTCCGGACTTTAAGTGGCACTTTTTTTCATCCTTTGGCTGGGTTTGTGATTTATTCTCAGGTGCGATTTATAAATTAAAATATATAATTTAACATGTTTGTTATTTTCACACTGACAGCCACTAGAGGGCACTGCAGGCTTGTGTCCCAGTACCTGCTACTCGTGTACCACTGAAAATTTACGTTTGTTACTTTCACACTATCAGCCGCTAGAGGGCACTCTAGGCTTGTGTAGCAGTATCGGCTACTCGTGTACCACTGAAAATTTCCATGTTTGTTACTTTCACACTATCAGCCGCTAGAGGGCACTCTATGTTTGTGTACCAGTACCTGCTACTCCTGTATCATTGAAAATTTACATTCACTATTTTCATACTGACAGCCGCTAGAGGGCACTGGTGCGACTTATACTCTATAGTGACCTGTAGACCTTCACAGTCTGCAGAGGAACTTCTCCTGACCTTTATTTGTACTCTATAGTGACTTGTAGACCGTCACAGTCAGCAGAGGAACTTCTCCTGACCTTTATTTTAGAGGAAATAAAAGAAGGATCCAGGCTTTAAAGACATTCAAGGCGTGACTTTATTCGAGAAATACAATGATTCCAATCCTGAGTCTTTATTGCTGTCAAATCTCTATGTGATTCCAGTGCTCCGCCCTTGGTTCAGTGGATCAAATGAGTCTTTATTGCTGTCAAATCTCTATCAGAATTGTTTGTTTTTGGCCTGAGTAATCTGACCTGTGGCCCCGGTCTCTGCTCTCAGTGCGGCCCCTGCAGCTACTGCCTGTCTTCACCGAGACACCTGCGCCACAATACCATAGTCGGGGATGAGCTGTCAGGATCCATGAAACTGGATCCAGTCCTAGACCAAGGCGCTGGTGTTTTTGTCAGGACGGTGATGTTGTCACATGGACGGGGGACACGCGGGTCATCTGGGGAGAGTGTTTACAGTTTTCAAAGATATTAAGAGGACAACTTCTGTTTGTTGAAAAGAACCTGCATTTTCACAGCCCAGGATCACAGAAGCAGCCTCACGTGGTGATGAGATTTACACCTCTTAGAAATACTGCAATACAAATAGTAGCAGTGATTTAAAACCGACCGTTTTTACTATGGACTTTTTTGTAGTAAAATATAAAAGGCAAAGGGAGAAAAATAACTTTTAGGTTTCAGAAGGGAAACGGTTTCGTATGACAAATTTCAGAAGCTAGGTTAATTTGATTCATTGATCTTTTCGGTGTCTAAAATCAGGTTTTTTTTCCATGTACCTTGACTGACGACGGTGTTCTGACTGAGATAGTGTGTCCGTGCTTTTGTTACACAACTGCAGCTGAACAAACCTCACTTTGAGTGCAGTCAGTTTAAGGATGTTTTATGTTATTTACATCCTAAGACCAGCAGATTTTATGAGACTCCCTTTACGATTATTAGATGCGAGGGAGAAACGTCACTTTCCATCTCGTGATTATGACCTGCTACGGATTTTTACTTACACAGTTATTTCCCAGCCAAGAGCATGATCACATATTCTCAATCACATTGTCCTAAATTTCCCAAAGGGAACTCCAGAGGGAGTTATAAAGATCTATCCATCCATCCATCCATCCATCCATCCATCCATCCATCCATCCATCCATCCATCCATCTATCTATCTATCTATCTATCTATCTATCCATCTATC
>NC_024319.1:21187857-21193653 GCF_000523025.1 Cynoglossus semilaevis
ATCCATCTATCCATCTATCCATCTATCCATCCATCCATCCATCCCTCTATCCGTCTGTCTGTCTGTCTGTCTGTCCGTCCGTCCGTCCGTCCGTCCATCTATCTATCTGTCTATCTGTCTATCTATCTATCCATCCATCCATCTATCCATCTATCTATCCTTCCATCTATCCATCCATCCATCCGTCCATCCATCTGTCTATCTATCTGTCCATTCAACCATCTGTCCATCCGTCCGTCTGTCCATCTATCTATCTATCTATCTACAGTATCTATCCATCTCTATCATCAGTATAGAGAGCAGGTCTACTGGTCTATTCTCCACTAATGTAAAAGCAACATCTTTACCCCAACATTGTTTCTTTTTCTCTATTTCCTCAGTGAAGGCAGAAACTCTGGCCTAATTCATCACTGACACATCTAATCCTTGTTTTACGGTTTCTCCTGACAGATTACTCTTTCAGCAAACCACATATGAAGGAGTGTCAGGGGAAAAATACCAGTCACAGATGGAGAGAGTTCAGAGGCGTGTTCTTTTTTTTTATTATTATTTAGTCTAGTCAGCTCCTGTGTTAAACTTAGGGTAAAGACTTGTATGTTTCCTATAGACAGATTTAACATTTACCATATTTTCCAAACTATAAGTTACACTTTTTTTCATCCTTTGACTGGGTTTGCGACTTATACTCAGTTGCGACTTATATATTAAAAGATATAATTTCACGTTTGTTACTTTTCCCCTGCCAGCCACTAGAGGGCACTGTAGGCTTGTGTCCCAGTATCTGCTACTCCTGTACCACTGAAAATGTACATGTTCATTATTTTCACACCGACAGCCACTAGAGGCCACTCTAGCTAGCTGGTGCGACTTATACTGCGGAACTTCTTATATATGTTTTTTTTTTCCTTCTTCATTGTGCATTTGTTGTCTGGTAGTTGTTATCAGTCAGTATAATCAGAAATAATGCGAGTAAAATACTGTAGTCTTACTCAGAAACCTTGGTTTAGCCTCCCACCTCATCTCACCTCAACTCAACGCGATAATAATGTGATAATTATATATTAGCATAATTATATATAAATATATATAATATAAAAGTATTTATCTGGCCTTATAATAATTTTCCTTCATGACGTTTCATATTGTCTTCTCGTGGACGTGGGGTGTAATGATTAGCTGGCGTAGGTGTCTATAATCAACTACAATATAATTTGAATATTTAACATAAGTAGCATTCGGATTTTGAATCTGATTTGAGGACAGGATTGACAGCCCTAATCAATACAATGTGTCTCTCAGCGCAGCTTCAAGTGAAGAGAGGAGCACAAGGCTTGAAATGATTTAGGAACAGCTACTTTTCCGTCCAAATACAGCAGAAGTGATCCAGGACCTCAGCTAAACGCTCACCTGATCCTTTGTTATGAAAACCTAAAACTAAAAATATCCACCCGAGCCATGAAAAGGCATCACTGTTGAACATTTAAGAATCACGTACATGAAATGCAGAGAAAAGCAGATGGTGAACAGTAGATTTACATGTCCTCACATCATCAGACGACGATGATGGAGATGGCTACTTGTCCTCCAGTGTTGACGGAGAGAGGGTTTTCCACCGCCTCTGTCCCAGTGTTGAGTCACGTACGGGACAGAAATGGAGAAACCAGTTAGGGAGAGTGCTCACGGCAGAGTTTTTCTCACAGAAGAGAAGAGAGGTTTGGATTAACATGAGATAAAAACCTGAAACGACAGTGAAACCAAAGCTTTGAGTTGAAAACCGCAGGAGGATTAGTCTGACTGATGGAGGAGGGATCGCAGCCTCCTCCTCCTCCGCTTCCAACGTGAAATTTATCTGTTGGTGCTGTTTGTCTCAAACACAGGGGGGGGAGTTAAAGGGACAGTCGGTGTATTTCAGGCGGGGTTGTCTGAGGTTTAAACACACGTCTTGGCATCGACCATAACTACAAGTACGTGAGAAAAACTGTGTTGAGCAAACGTACAAATATTGCCGGACCAAAAAAATCCTTGGTGGACTTGCAATGAAAAAGATTCGGAAACAGAGATTCACAAAGTTATAACTTACATTTACTCATGTTACTGTAATTGAGTAGTTTTTGTGAGACATTTCAAATTTTTGACAGTTTCGGAAATGGGTAATTTAACGTAGTACATTTCGACTCAAGTGTTTTACTTTGCTAATCTCACTATTGATACAACTTTTTTTCTTGTCCGATACCCATACTGCAACTTGGAGTATCTGCAGATGTTGATATCAATCTGCTATCTTCTTCTGGCTGCCCTTGTTTACATGAACTGTATGTAGCGCAAAGTTAGCATTTGGGCTTAGGTATCGGATCAGATGGGCTATAGGGTTTTTTTTTTTTTTTTTTATATTTCCGATCCTGAAATTTGACCCATATCAGATTGAGAAATTCCCACTTTTTACATGAACTTTCATGTGAACTTTTTACTTTAACCTCAACTTACTACTACTGCTAATAAGAAACAAAGATGTTTTTATTTGAATTTTCGTCATTGAAAAGTCAACAGTAAAGTCCTAATAGCTTTCAGTCAAACTTCTAATTTGTTGGAGAGAGACTTCTCAAACAGTGGGGCGGGCCCCCCTGGGAGGCCGGGGGGCAGTGAGGTGCCAGGGACGGCGTAAGGATTCCAATGGAATATGTCAAGCTGGACATGTTATGGACAGACATAGATTGATCTCTTGTGTGTTATTAAAATAAAAATAGCAAAACAATTCTAAAGGTGGAGGAGATTAAGGTTTTTTTTACTACTACTTTTTCTGTCCCCAGTGGTAGCCATGTTGCCCTTTCGGTGGTTTTCAGCACAGGGGAGGCCAGTAGGGGGCGTGTTACTGATCATGCGTCAGCATCTCACATAACCACACTTCAAAAACTCTTAAGCATTCCCCCTTTAATGTCATCTCCTGTGAAGCTTGAAAGCTGTTCTTTGAGATTTAAGCGGCACCATGTTGGACAGATCTTCACGAAGTGAAACCACACGTGAAGACAAAAGCTCCTTCTGCTGTGGTCCTTCTTATTTTTCTGGTTCCTCTCTTCTTCCTCTGTATCACTTTCTTCTTCCACAAACCGCCTGCACAGTGCATGTTTAATGTTTCCTTTTTCTCTCCCCCCCCCGCTCCTCTGATTTGTTCCTCGGGCATCGCAGCGTCGTCCTTTGATGTCGTTTCCCGATGACGCCTGAGAACGCTCTGTTTTCCGTCTTTCAGAGAAACTGATGTGCAGAAGACTTGTGTTTGTTCCTCACAGACATTTGTGATCTAAGCTTCGCTCGTTCCTCGGCACAAAAAGTTATTTATCTTTTTTTTTTTTTTTTTTTTTTTGAAAATTTTAGACGTTAATCTTGCAGCAGGCCTCAAAGGCAACGTGATGAAAGGACTTTGTATAATGAACTTATCAGCTGCAGCACAGAAACAAATGTGCCTGGAAGATGAAATGGAAAGACTTAGTTTTGTGTTATAAAATGTGTTGTTTTCCGTCCCTCGTCAAACTCCGGTGAGAGCTGCACTTCCACCTGATGAGAACACAGGATCTGCTGTGGTCAGTTTGGTTTCACTGAGGTCAATCTGAGCAAGAAATGGGAACCATGATGTCACACAAAAAAAAAAAAAATTGGACTCTGGAGCCGCACACGATCAACAACTGCAGCTTCCCTGGGAGATTAATCACACATTTCCTCAAAGGACTTTGATGCGAGGGAGCGGGTGGACTATTTCACTAACTCTTTCTCACTTTGTCACCCAGGATAGTGAGTGTTGGCGGAGGTCGGTCCTGAAATTCGCTGAGATCACTTCAGCGCTCGTCCGGGAGAGAAGCTTCGCCTTAGTGGGACAACTTCTGCAGGTTTGAAGAGAGGGGGCAGCAGCAGCAGCAGAAACAAAATGGATTCTTCTTCTTCTATGGGGTTGTGATGGTAATCCCAGCATCCATCTGATGAGAGTAGGGTAGGTCCTCTGTTCAACATATGGACACATCAGAGATGTGAACAAGAAACTGGACGTTTGATCAGAAAATGTTGTCCCCCTGCCCCTGAGTGTGTATGTCTACAGCACTAACTACATGTCAGTTTATCAGTAACTGAAAAGCTTAAAAAAGAAATAAGACCGAACCATCACTTTGTTTATATTCTATTGTTCAGTTAGCCACAGAAAAAATATCCAACATGTTCTAAATTAATTATTTTGTATTGTATTAAAATATATTTATAAAGCAATAAATAGTGTTTTTTAATATGTATGTTTTAATGTGTGGAGAGAAGGATCTCTTTTCGAAATATATTTGACTCTGATGACATCTGGTGGCTGAATAACTCTCACCCAATCCGTTTCAAAACTTTTATTTGCTATTTTTTCCACCAGAGGGCGACATTGTTCTGCTTTTATTCCTTCTCATCCACCTCACCCGCTGTTTTCCAGTTCGGACGCTGTGCTGGGATTTTGATTTTGCAACGCAGCCAATTGTACTCCGGTGAGTAAGAAAGAAAAAAGTAAGAAAGTGAGAATAAGGGCGTTGTTTTATTGTGTTCGTAATTCATTTAATGTTTTTTGTTTATATATATTTTTAATGGCGTTCGACTTAAACGCCATGCTTTCTCCTTGAACGTTACGTACTCCATAAATGAACAATTTGACAGCCATATTTTATCCAGTATTAAATGGAACACTGTTAAAATTATTTACACTTATTTATTTATTTATTTTCTCTTCCAAAACCGAGTGATACTAAAGGAACTAGATTTAAAAAATAATAAAAAAAAGGAAGGAATTCAGAAGTGCTTGATGTTAAATGGAGGACAATAAGAGAAAATGCATTTATTTTTTTATGTAAGTCTGTTCCAGATCTTTCGTGTACTTTGACTTTGTTTTGTTCTTCCAATTTATTTTAATTGAGTTAGTTCAGTGAGTCTTTTACTTCTCCTTTAACTCTACACGCTTCTGTCGTGAGAATTTTCCCGGTCACTTGTTTTTCACCCCGCCGTCTTTTTCTCCTCTGACTGTCCTCGTGGAATCCACCCACTCAGGTCCACACAGACCCAGCGGGACAATTCTTCTCTCACTGACAGATAAAAAAAAAAAACATGTGGACGGCGGCCCCCTGGGGGAGCCTTGAGTGGTGCGTCAGTGGTCAGTTGGCTGCTGTTGAGACTCGCCACAGATGAAGTTTTGACTCAGTCAAAAGGAAAAATAAGATTCGCTTTTGAGCACGAGTGCAGACTTGTTTTCGACTCGGTTATCTTTTGGCTTTTTTTTTTCGTATTTCAGGAGCTTTCGAAACTCAAATGAAACTAAATTCGATCAAATTTAAGCCGGAAGCTGAAAGTGACGACCCCCATCCGTCGTCGGAGACAGTTCTTGGTCGCCGCTGGTTCTGGATCCGTGCTGGATCCAGACAGACCTGGAGGTCCAGAACTTTATAATTAGTTAGCGAACACTTGGATCTGATTAAACTCTCAGTTTTCAGTAAAGCTGAGCTCAGACAATTACGTGTAATTATGGAGGACACGGTACATCAGCTCTGGTTATTTGTGTTTGGAAGAGGAGGAGGATAATAGCTGCTTCATCGCAGGAGGAGCAGGAGGTGGAGGTGACTCATCCTCCGTGCGCGTATTCATGATTTATGAAGGGTTTTTTTTTTTTTGATAGTTAATAGTTAAGTTTAACACTAACCAGAACTAAGTTGGAGGGAAGGAATAGGAGTCGCACTGTGGCACAGTTATTAGGGATGAGGTGATGAAGACGTGAGGAAGAGGACTCTGAAGGAG
>NC_024319.1:21193686-21206007 GCF_000523025.1 Cynoglossus semilaevis
GTGTAAAGGAAAAAAAAAAAAAAGAGGGAGAGGGGGGGAAAAATGAAACCGCTGAAGTTAGGAAGTATGGGCTGAAGAGGGTTAAAGAGGAAATGGAACTAAATACTGTAGGCAGAGAAGTGTTAGGACAAAGGAAAATAAATTTAAAAATGTAGGGAACGAGGCAAGGCTACTAAGAAAGATCCCTACAGATAGGCTTCACAAACCAGTAGGTGGCGCTATGCATATATACGTTTTCGTAACGAGGACGGGTCGGCCGGTATCAGCCGTTACTGCGGACCGGTAATACCGCACCATCCTTCAAGGATCATTAAATTTTCAACATAAAACATCCTTTTGGATTTTCTTCTGTTAGTATCAGAGTCTGAATGTTGTTTTAAAACATTGACAGATTATCTTTGACTGGAAAAAGTAAGGGGATATGACTGGATTCATTTGGATTGAAGTCTGTTAGTAAAACTGAAGTACGTTTTTTTCTCTCTGTCCCACTGCGGTCCGGTATCTAATGACCTGTGGACCGCCACTGGTCCCCGAACCGGGGGTTGAGAACCCTTGATTTAAACAACAACATTTTGTTCAGTTTGCTGATGTCTATCCAGGTAAAGGTATTGTTGCCCCCCCTCCTCCTGCTCTGCCGCCCTCTCCTTTTCTACACTTTTATTTCTCATTCCCGTCGCTGCCGCTTCTGCCTGTGGAATTCAGCGCAGGGTTGAAGAAGTCTTGTCCACACATGTTCCGTTTCTTCATCGTGTTTTTCGACGTCGACACTCACATGAAGTCGGTCAGATTCTGAGTCCGGTCCAAACCTCACGGCCCGGTCAACATCTTTCAGTATCATCATCGTCGCCATCATCGTCTTCGTCATCCTCTGGGTTGACGTCTTCCTCCCCTCCGTCTGACGCCGTTGTGATAGTTTTATAGCCTGTTTTTCTGCTCAGACGCTGGAGGTTGCTTAAAAAAAAAAAAAAAAAAGCCCAAACTTCGTTTTCCAGTTTTTTCATCCTATTTTACATTTTCATCAGAAGTCGACTAAAGCCTCTTCAAACAGTGACACGCTCGGGTGGTATTTATGAAGCTACAACACGCTGTGATGGCCTCCTGCGGGCTGCCAAATCCAGATTCTGTCCAGATTGGAGCAAATCTGATTCAAACCACATTTGGAGCTGGATCTGACACGAAATTCAAATCAGATATGCGCATTCTTCGAGTCTGGACGCTGCCGCGACTCAATTCAGTCGTCAAGTGTCTTTTTGTGTCGTCGGTTTGTTTTTCAGACACTCTGATGTGGTCGTCGAAGTGTTTCCTGTGGAAAGTGCCGAGAGGATGAGAAGAAGAAGAAGAACGAATAAACAGCTTAGGATTAGCTGCAGTGTTAAAACTGTCGTCCGTGATAGTCATGGAATCACACAAGGTAACTACACCAGCTAAAATGGAAGTGCCAAATATTTAAAATTTTGTATTCCTAATTAAATTAAAATTAAATTTGACAGGGGGCGGGATGTGGGAGCAGATAGATGGAGAGTTCGTATGATCTAAGATAAATGACATGTAAAAGTCATGCATAACGCTAAAATGCTAAAATGCTTTTAGCTTTCCCTTACGCCATCTATTGGGGAAACATGGGTATTGCAGGGAAAAGGCAGAAGCATAATCACAATCCAAACCAATTATACAAATTTGGAAAGGTTTGGCGGACCGTATTACAAAGCCGAACGGGCCACGTCCAGCCCCCGGGCCTTAGTTTGCCCATAACTGAACTAGCCTTCAAAATTTTTTTTTCGAGTAATATTTGTGTATAAATACTGAAGCTGACTTTTACCTCGACTTTTATTTGTTTTTGACCTTTGTCCAAAGTCAGGGTTGTAAGGTTGTATTTTGTCAATTTTTCAAAAAAAAAAGTTCGATAATTTTGCGGTTCGTAGCATTGTTGGTTCAATTTAATAGTTTTTTTTTAAATTTTTTTATTTTTTTTGTGCTTATGTTTGCTGAGAATGTAATTGGCCGTTGTGGATCTGACCCGACCTCCGCTCCAGCTCCGTCCTCCGCTGGTTTCCGTCCTTAAATGTCTGTCCGAAACCACAAGCCTTCAGCGGACCCTGCACTTTCCATAGATCTGTGCGTTCTCTTTTTTCTTCCTAACGTCTTCATTACTCCGCTCTTTTTTTTTTGTTGTTGGGTGTAACAGGATACCACACTGACCACCACTGAGGTCATTTCCTCCGTATGAAAAACAGATATTGTGCCTTTCGCCGCAGTAGAAAAAAGGGCAGCGCTATTTGCCAGATTGGAGCCCTGAGCTGCCAGATTGGGGACCAGGCTAATCTAATTACAGACTATAGAGAAAGAGGCCCCGAGGGGCCCCCGTTCAGGACGGGGTGACGGTTGAGGAGCGTGGACTGCTTCTCCCTCCTGATTTTTTTTTTTTTTTAAACTACGCACCGCAAAATACAATGTGGTAATGTCTGCGGGCTTAATTCTTCCGGAGAGCGAGAGAGAGAAGTAGAGAGAGGAAGAAAGATAGTGGGAGGATGATTTATGTCCTGTTGTGAAGACGCAGAAAATAAATCCAGCGACTCAGTGCGCACGTAGGGAAACAGGCCGTAAAGTAAGGGAGCGGGGATCAATTCTCAACCGTCTTATTTTTCCCCCCCGTCTGAAAAAAACCCTCAAATGAGCTCAAATCTCCTCCCATGTCAAAACTAATCTCTTTGTTTTATATCTGCAGCGTGTTTTTACGATACAGGTCCCGCTCTCCAGAGGGGGGGGGGCGGGGCCGCACGGGGGCTCCCGTCACGACAGTGTAGGTAAGGCTCTCTGGTGGGAACTGTTGCTGCTGATAATTGGGTTTTTAAACAGCGCGTGTGTGTGGGCGGGGGGGTGGGGGGGAGGCAACGCTGTGGGTGAGCTGTCTGTCTGAGACGTGTCTTTGTTAGATTTCAACTGATCGGATGGAATTAGAGCCGTGTCCTCATTCAGGGTCTGTGGAATTCATCAGGTCAGTATCAGAGTCTGAATGACCTGTTGTTTTGAAACATTGTCAGATTATCTTTGAATGAAAAACAGTAAAGGGATATGACTGGATTCTTTTGGAATGAAGTCTGTTAGTAAAACTGTGTCGGGCCGGTAGCAGATGACCTACGGACCGTCACTGGTCCCCGGACCAGAGGTTGGGAATCCCTGCCCTAAATAGTGAATTATTGTATATGTTGGATAGAATACGAATGATGTCATCTTTGTTAGCACTAACGGTGTATGACGCTTTGTTGAGAACTTCCTCCGTGGGGTGGGACATAGATCTGTGATGTTAATTTATTTTAATTTGAACAGCCCCAGTAAACTTGGTCATGATTTTGACTAATTTGATTTTTCAAAACTTCCAGTTATGCGAGAGCAAACCAAGGCCCGGGGGCCGGATGCGGCCCATTCGGCTTTGTAATCCGGCCCGCCGAATTTTTCCAAATTATAAAATTGGTTTGTATTGTGATTCTATTTCTGCCTTTTCCCTGCAATGCCCACATTTCCCTATAGATGGCGTATAGAAGGCTAAAAGCATATTAGCATTTTAGCCTTTATGCATGACTTTTACATGTCATTTATCTTCAGTTCACACCAACACTCTATCTATCTGCTCCTGACCCTAACCCTACTGTTCAATTTTAGGACCAATTGTGGCCCACGGGTCACAAACTTTGCCCACAGACACACACACACACACACACACACATTCTTTCTGCGGTGATTATGTCAGTGTGAGACCGGACCCGGATCAGTTTCAGGCTATGTTAAGAAGATCTGCTGTCGATGAGAAAAATCATCACTATGTTCATGTGTGACTGTGATACTTGGCTGCTGAGATGGTGAATCTGGAGACGTCCACTCAGAGCAGCGTCCAGGTCAGGAAGTGTTTAGAGCAGGCGTGGGCAAACGTTTTGACTCGCGGGCCGCAATAGGTCTTAAGGACAAAATTTGGGAACTAAGATAAATGAGATAAGTAAAAGTCATGGATAAATGCTAAAAAAGCTAAAATGCTTTTAGCTTTCTCTGTGCCAAAAAAAAATGTGGGCATTGCAGGGTAAAGGCAGAAGTATAATCACAATACAAACCAATTATATAATTTGATCAAGTTTGGCGGGCCGGATTACAAAGCTAAACGGGCCGCATCTGGCCCCCGGGCCTTAGTTTGCCCAGAGCGAAAACGTCCTGTCAGTATTTATTAGTGTTTATTTAGATTAGGCAAAAATAAATTATAAGGATGAGATAAAATGTTCTCTAATGTATCTGAAATTTAGCCAATAATTAAGATAAAAAGCTAAAGAGCATAAAAACAGCTAAAATTTGGCAAGGGCTCATTTAAAGTCAATTGAATCTAAATACGGCAAAAATATTTTGCGGAAGACAGAAAGTTGCTAATGCAGCATAAAAAAAAAAAATTTAACCAATTAGTTGATGAATAAAACAAGTTGTTGAAATGAGTTCGTAAATTCGTAAAATAAATGTTAATGTAAATATGCTACGTACTTAATAAAATAGTAAGATACAATTCAAGCTGAATCAAAATATATGAAAACAAATAGCGGTTCAAGTTGTATCACTAAAAATACAAAAACCTATTTTTATGAATAAATAAAAAAAATATAAATTAGCTAATATAATCAGCTGGCCGTCCGATCCGGCCTGCAACTGGATTTCAAAATAAACATTGAATAATAATTAGACAAAAAAAATTTGATTTTTATTTCATTGCCCGGTCCCCCAGTTGTCTGACAAACATAGTCGGTGACCTCTGACCTACTTGTTGAGACATGCATATTGGCCACCAGGTGTCACCTAATCCTACACAATGTGCCTCGTGTGACCACAGTTCCTCCCTGATTGGATTGGAACCAGACACTAAAATGTTATGCACTGTGAGAGTTTTTCTCATCAACACACACATCCATTAACACTCAGCTAACGATGATTCAGGACATTTGCTTTTTCTCATTAGCCTCACGGTGACGTCACCGCACGTCCTGCAGGGAAAACTCATTTTCACATTCTGTAGGTACATCACGCTCCAAGGCTTTTTTTTTTTCACCCCCACCATGTTCTCCTACTCATCCTGCTCCGGTTCTTCCTCCTCCTCCTCCTCCTCCTCTTCTTCTTTCTGTCAGCAAATAATTCTGTCTTGTTGTGATTAAAGTCACCAGATGCTTCAAACCCGAGGAAAAAAAAAAAAAAAGTCCTGTAAAACTCACTGCTCTTTTCCTTTGTTGTGGAGAAAAAGCAGGAATATTAGCCTTATTACATCACACTGTGTTTGCGTGTCTATGTATGTGTGTGCATGTGTGTGTGTGTGTGTGTGTGTGTGTGTGTGTTTACAATGAAGCCTTGACTGATGTGGATGAGATTTATGACTTATTTACTCTCTGGGTTTTTCCCCGCTACACTCTCTGATCACTTTTGACGCCTGGTGCCAGAACCACCATGTGAAGGCAGGGTGTAAACATGAAAAGGGCCCGAGCTGGACGCCAAGAGTCCAGTGTGTGTGTGTGTGTGTGTGTGTGTGTGTGTTTTGTGTAATCAAAGTAATATTAGGACCAATCCAGCGGAAGATTAACAGCCTCACAGATGAACAAAACACCTCGTTTGGACAGAAAGTGGACGGAGAACTTTGTGGTTTACACCCACTCCTGTTACTCTAATCCCAGATTTTCCTTGCAGTCTTACAAAAAAAACAAAAAAAAAAAAAACCGAGTCGTTGAATTAATTCAGCGATGTCTGACAGTGACCTAAAGCCTCGCACGCGCTCTTCACTCTGGTCTTGTCAGAGTGACGCTGCTCTGCAGCTAAAAGCCAGTGAGGGAGGACAGGACCAAATGGACCAAATGTGTTTTCACACAACGCAGAGATGAATCATACGCAGGTCTGGCAGTCAGCAGTTTCCAAACAAAAACAGTTAGAGGAAAACAAATTCTGATTTAAAGGAGGTTAAGATATTTAGATTTGAAAGCGGTGGGAATGTGCTGATGTTAATTCTTAATCAAGTCAAGATTTTGGACAGAAAGATGCTGAAAAAAAAAAGTATATTTTTCCTATAACTTCATAAATTCAGTGATGAAATTGAAATATGGACGTTAATTTTGATATCTTCACTCTGGTCCTGTCAGAGTGACGGTGCTCTGCAGCTCCGGTTTGTCTAAAAGCCAGTGAGGGAGGACAGGACCAAATGGACCAAATGTGTTTTCACACAACGCAGAGATGAATCATACGCAGGTCTGGCAGTCAGCAGTTTCCAAACAAAAACAGTTAGAGGAAAACAAATTCTGATTTAAAGGAGGTTAAGATATTTAGATTTGAAAGCGGTGGGAATGTGCTGATGTTAATTCTTAATCAAGTCAAGATTTTGGACAGAAAGATGCTGAAAAAAAAAAGTATATTTTTCCTATAACTTCATAAATTCAGTGATGAAATTGAAATATGGACGTTAATTTTGATAATCTAATCTCTCTGGACTATTAGTCGTACCAGCCAAATGAAAAGAAGTGACTTACAGGAGTAGCAGATACTGCTACACGAGCCTAGAGTGCCCTCTAGTGGCTGGCAGTGTGGAAATAGCAAACATGTACATTTTTTCAGTGGTACAGGAGTAGAAGATACTGCTACACAAGCTTAGAGTGCCCTCTAGTGGCTGTCAGTGTGAAAATAACGAACGTGAAATAATTTTTTTTAATTTTATTATTTTAGTGACACTTATAGTCCAGATAAAACGGTACTCATTTTGTAACTTGTCCATTCTGGCACTTAAGATCTCTCTTTTTGTTTAGTTTTTTTCTATAATTTTTAAAGGCACTGGAGCAAAAACAAAGTTGTATCAGGGCTAAAAGGCTTGAAAAAAGAAAAGATACATTTTAAAAGACAAACTATTTTCCTTCATTTATCCTTTACTGCTGCCTCCTTATAGGTTCAAGGGATGGTTGAGAGGTTAAAGCAGAGGAGCAAGACTAAGAGGAGGCCCAAAAATCACCTATGGCCAGTAACTCCGCCCCCCTCCTCCCCCCAGTACTGAGCAGAACACCACCAGGTAGGAGAAGACCACACAGCAGCTCCTCCACCAGGCTGTGGCTGGAATACACACAGTAGTCAATGAGTACAATCACAGTTACATTTTCAGAACCTGAGGATAACCTTATGACCCCGACCCTCTCCAGTTTTTATTAATAGTTGATAAAAAAAAAAAATCAGTTAGATTTAGAAAAAAACCAAACATAATTACCTTACATAATAAACAGTGTTGGCAAAAATATATCATAATTTATATTAAACATTTTATTATTAATTAAAAATTAATTCAATTTATATATTTTTAGTCTTTGTTGTAAGTTTTGTTTTAATAAATTGGACCACTGATGATCCCTACATATTTTTAATGCAATTAGAGGAATATTTTATATTTTTTCAGTTTCAATTAATTTCAATACACACATGTTTTCATCTTTTAATAAAATTGTTTTATTTTTCTCTTTTTTTTCCATCTTAAAAAACCCATATAAATAATAAATAATAAATAACCAGTGTAACATACCAATATATTTGGTTTAATTTCTGGTTTGTTTTACATTCATATTTAATGGGAAAAAAACCAAGAAACATATATTTAACCAGCTTATCTCCACTGTTAGACTTTAAACCACTTTATTCTTCATATTTAATTCCAGAACTAACTAACAAAACTAATGAAGGTACTGGTATTGCATAGGCGTCTACACCGAGGCCCACGGAGATGGAGTTTTAAACGGTAAAATCAACTAGAAAAACACTTCTGAATTCACTAATGAAGACGGCGATGTTTACAGAACCGCCGTGTGCCGTGATGTAAAACATTTCCGTTATGAGGTTTCTTAGGTTAGCGCTTCGCTGCGAAAGACACCTGAACTATCCCTTTAAGCCTTGTGTCCTCATTTGGAGCCCCAGAGTCCTGTGGGGTCATGCGAGGTTGGCTTCCGTCCAACAGGAAGTTCCACCTCCTCCTCTTCCTCCTCCTTTTGTTTTAATGAAGCCCCTGGGAAGTTCTGGAAAGCCCTGGAACTGAACAAGGTCCATCTCATTCCAAACCACCACCGACGCCGCCTCCTCCTCAGTCCCACTGAGATTCAAGAACCAAACCCTGCTCGGCTCAGTACTTAAACCTCGTCCCTCCGTCCCGTCACCACGGCAACCACAAACAGGACGGGGTTCCTGCCGCAGAGAAGAAGCGAGTCGATGATTTAACCAGATGTTAAAAAATATTCAGCCCTCGACTGTTTTTATATTACCTACATTGAGACTCTGTGTGGATTTGAACGCCGTTATACATCGCCAGAGCCGCGTTCTTTACTTTTATTCATGTATGTTTGCATGTTAGTGCTATACCAGTAGTAAAAATATATAAATATATATGTTGTGTATAATATTAGCAAACAGAAATTACTTCAATTTGGAAAAAACCCAAAATTTTAAGACGATGGTTTCCAGATAGGATCATCATCAGATAATATTTCACAGATCATTTATTTGCTATAAAATGTATTTGCTATACAATTTGCTATTTTATAGTGATGGCATTTCTATATATTTACAAACTAGAGAGATGGAAGTGTAACAAATCTATAGATTAGCTACCAGCTAGCCCCATAAAATATGAAAAAAATACTACTTAAATACTACCAAAAACTAGTTTAAAAAAACTGAAAAAATTATACAAAAAAAAACAACTAAAAATAACTAAAGTTTACCTCGATGTTTGCCAAACATGTTTAAAGCTATTGTAAAATCACCAGGAAAGACACAAGAGGACAAATAAAATGTCAGTGAAGATTTAGCAAAAATTCAGAGATAAACACATATTGTAATGACAAATTTTGCTATTTAATAATAATGGCAATTTGCAAACTAGAGAGATAGAAGTGTAACAAAACTATAGATTAGCTACCAGTTAGCCCCATAAAATAAAATAAAAACTACTTAAATACTTTCAAAAACCTAGTTTAAAAAACTGAAAAAATTACAAAAAATAAATAAATAATAAAAAAATAAAAAACAAACAAATAAAAAAAAAACTAAAAATGACTAAAGTTTACCTCGCCGTTTGCCAAAACATTTAAACGTTTAAAGCTATTGCAAAAATTCAATGAAAGACACAATAAGATTTACTTTGCTATTTAATAATAAGGTCATTTTTTATATTTGTAAACTAGAGCGATAAAAATGGTACAAAACTATAGGTTAGCTACCAGTTAGCCCCACATAGTAAAAGTTACAAGACAACTAAAGGGAAAAATATGAAAAAAAAAAAACTTAAAATGACTGGCGAACATCAAGCTAATGAAAGATTACCTTGATATTCGCCAAACATGTTTAAAGCTATTGCAAAATTCTGAGGAAAAACACAATAAGACAAATAAAATACAAGTCCAGGTTTAGCCAGAATCTATATTAAATACAGTTGAAACATAGACCGTAGGCCAAGAGCAGCTAAGTTTTAGCCAAAAGAAAACCACATTTGACCAAATTTCTTCTTGTCCATACTCTCCTTAGACATAATTCAACAGAGCAAAAATGTGATTTCTTCCCCTGGTTCTGAGGTAAAAACACTCAGAGGCCCTCAGCTGGCTGTAGGTGTCAAATCATAAAATCCAGGAAATTACTGACACGCCATAAAACAGCAGACACTGCGTGGGCGTCGTGACAGAAGGAGAGTTTGTCTTCATACAGAGCCGCCTCTGCATCCTCCCATTGTCCACCCCCATGCGTCATGTCCACACCTCTGGCTGAAGACCACGGCAGAGGCCTCCTCTCCAAAAGAAGACGGCATGGGATTGTTCTGCGTTACAGTCGAGGGAAATGCTCCGCGGCTCTGAAGCTTCCCACCGCCAGATGAGCCAAAAATCCCCAAAATACAACTCTCAGGAGGCAACGCCGTTGACCCCGAAAATGCAGAGGTCACCCGGCCTCTGTTGGACCAGAACTAAATCTGAGTGACACACAGCAGCAATAACAGACGGCCATAAAGACTAGAAAACTGGAGCGGGAGACCTGCTTGTTTGTTTGTGGGCAGATTATTGTCAAAGCCAAAAGTATGACGTTAGTGGGAAAACTTCACAGAAAGGGACTGGAATTTCTTCAGGTCCATCAGAAGATGGAAATAAAAAAAGTGTTACATTTGGTATGCAGTTGCAGGGCGCTCAAAACTCCCAGTTAAATCTTGAAACTTGTAACAAAATTACAAAATCGTGCTTTTTTTTTTTACAACCACATGTTTGGGAGTGTGAAATCTTCCAGGTCCTACTCTGTCATGGCTAAAATGATTGAGAAAAACACCGCAGCTGCACGGACCATCTCCCCATACTCCTCCTTCACAAGCCAGCAGAGGTCGCTGTTCTACTATTGTGACCTTGTAGAGGTCCTGTAGGTAGCAGAACCTGTAGGGCACGGCTAGCGGTTGAGCTTCGTTTGGTTTTATTTCTCATCTTTGTAAAGGCGAAGAATTTTAATTATGTTCACAGTTTGAAAACTCGATTTTTTTTGCCAAAATTATAATTTATAATAATTATTTCGGGTGTCCATAATATATTAACGTTTTGCCAATAACCGATATGTCGATATTGTCCAAACACCTCATGTCCGATTCCGATATCGACTGATACTGATTTAGGCCTGGTAATATTTATTTATTTATCTGTACAAACCACTGTATGAGTATGCTGAGTAGTTGCAATGCTGCCATCTAGTGACTTTCACTTTCACATACAGGTGTTTATCCCCAAAACTATTTTTAGGTCACACATCATTTGGTGAAACCCAGGCATTTGCGTTATCGAGTTTTCATTATCGGAAGGAAAGAGTGACGAATCTTACAGATAGCTGATTAGCTAATATGCTAATATCGGGCCGATAATATCGGTTGGCCGATATTATATTAATATAAATTATATACATTATTATAATATTATAAAAATATCAAGATATTAATATAATTTATGCATATTAAAATATATAATATATATGCAATATATATAAATATATTTAATATATAATATATATTTCTTCTAATATTTTCAAGCTCATTATCCTATTGTGAAAGAGTTTCACAATTATTTGATTAATGAGCTTATGTTCCTGTCTCAGTATTTGTCACTGAAATTTGTGTGATTTTAGAGTCAAAGGTAAAATAATATGAAATAATTCCAACTCACTAACGTATTGAATCGTGGAGGTCTTTTTGCGCTGTGTACAATGGCAGTTTGAGTTAACTTCATATCTTTGACTATCCTTAACTTTAATGATTAAAAAAAGGCCGCAAATGTAAATGTACTTCTACTTTAAACTCTTGGGAATCTTCCAGAAAACCCTCAGGATCCTAAAGAGAGGCTGTTAATGCAACGCTGCACCACCGGTCCGTTTTTTTTTTTGTGTCAGGATGGAGCAGGAAGCTGGGCGGTTGGAGCTGCGGGGTTTTGTTTTGAATGTCTCTTGGATGCTCAGAAGATGTAGTTGGAGAAATAAAAATCTCTAATGGTCTCAGTTAGGCCTGGACTGGTTCCCGCTGCCTCTACCCTCGGTGACGAGGGTGTAAAACGATGAAATAGGTGCGTACAGATTTAGTCTGGGAGGAAGCGGGACTATGGCGCTGCGGTCGGCCAGAGCCGTCTCTGGGTCTCTGGCACCGGCAGTGGGTGTAAATGGAGGTTTTAGTGTGACAGAGATGACCCGGGGCTGTTGGAGGTGTGGTCCTGACTCTGCTCAACATCACACGCTTCGACGCCGGCACCAGCGCCTCGGAGCTGGAGCCGAGGGAAGGGAAAAGCCGTCACACCGAGCGAATCCAACCAACCATTATAGCTGATGATGTCACCGCAGATGTCCACAGCCATTAGTTAGGCATAAAATGGCCACTGAAGAGCAGGAAGTGAAGCCATTAGCAGAGAAGAACAGACTCCAGGGTCATCAAAGTTGGAGTTAGGATTTTTCTTAGTTTTTAAAAAAAGAGAAGCAGCTGGTTTTCATTTAGAGGCCAATCAATGTGGAAGTAATTCACTGTAGAATAAAGTGGGATGAAAATCTTGTTAAATACAAGTTTGTTGAGGTATTGTAATATAATTCCGCTACCTTTACGCAAGTTTTTAATTCCATGTGTTTTTGCCAGATATTGTTTATTGTTAGTTAAATGCATTTCTTCTATCTATCTATCTATCATCCATCCATCCATCTATCCATCCACCCATCCATCATCTATCTATCATCCATCCACCCATCCATCTATCTATCATCCATCCATCCTTCTATCCATCCATCCGTCCATCT
>NC_024319.1:21206115-21220702 GCF_000523025.1 Cynoglossus semilaevis
CCTACCCAGCCATCCATCCATCCATCCATCGATCCATCCATCCATCCATCCTCCCCCTCAAATCCAGATTTCGTCTGAAACCTCAGTCCCTGTCATAGATCAGTGACATCCCTCTGTCTTCTGTCCTGTCAGCTGCTACATCTGTGGCTGAGCCTCAACAGAAGACCAGCAGCAGCCACAGCTCCGCCCACAGATGTTATCACTGTCACTGCACTTTCATTAAACCACCCAGATTATCTCTCAGTCTGACAGACAGACACTAAACAGTGATTCCCTCTCATCGCAACTCTTTATACAAGAGCCTCAAATCCAGATTTAGTCTGAAACCTCACAGTCCCTGTCATAGATCAGTGACATCCTGTTTATACAACTTTTATCTAACATTATAGAACTTTCTTCCAAATGTGGTCCTTTTTTTTTTTTTTTTGCAATACTCTAAATCTCCAAGTGTTTCACACGTTTTCTTAGACATATCTGTGACATTGAAATAGTTTTGGGGCCAGAATAATCACAGTCTCATGTTTTCTCTTTGTATCTGTAAAATCTGTATCGCTGAGAAAAAAGTCTGAAGTCCAGACCTCAAAACACGCAGTAAATGACTACATTAACTTTAAAGCCATGTTAGGATTGAGCCAAAGTGGTGGTTACGTGTTTGTTTTTGGTGAGAGCGGCAGCGAGCTGCGTTGGCTGTAATCCTTCCTGCCTGTGTGATTGACAGCCACAGGTTTAGTAGCAGCAGCAGCAGCAGGAGGAGGAGGAGGAGGAGGAGGAGCAGCATGTTCCACCTTCAAAATCTGGAGGAAAGCATCAACAGAAATCACCCCGACCGTGATCTGCAAGGTCACGAACAACATCACTGATTGATGGTAGCTATTCTATTCTATTCTATTGGTGTATGTACAATATCATAGTACGTACTGGATACTTGAGGTCCATATTGTACATGACTCAGCTCAGTACAGTACAAGGCAGAATGTGCAGTAGAATACCTTTGGTACTTTAACCCTGCCATAATCGGTGTTTGTACCATGTTATATTTGCATTCTTAACCATAGCTTTTCACTTTAATTTAAACCCGTTCTCATCACTTCTATATTTAGGCAGTGTCTGGTACATCTGTATATCTAAAGGCACAGTTATTGCTCATGCTGACAATCCAGCTGCCTTAATATTGAAAGTTTTTTTCAAAATAGTCTTGTTCCAATCCATCCCAATCCAACCAAACCAATCCCGCTCAACGCAATCCAATCAGACCCAACCCAACCTTCCCATCCAGTCCAACCCTGTCCAACCCAACATGTTCCAATCCGACCCAATCCAATCCACTGCACTCCATTCCAATCCAATCCAACTCAACCAAACCCATCCAATCCAACGCAACCTGTTTCAATCCAATCTAACTAAACCCAACATGTTCCAGTCCAATCCAACTCAACCCAACCCATCCAATCCAATCCTAACCAAACCAAACAAACCCAACATAATTTAATTCAATCTAACCCAGTCTGATCTAGAGTTAATTATTGTTTAGTGCTGGCATAATTCATATATTGTTATAGGTATAGTGTATGATAATAGTGCTACTGGTAGATGTAGTATAGAGTATAATATATTCAATTATGTCTATAAGTACATACAGTACATATAGTGGCGCTTTGACCCAGAGTTAATGACTCTGTCATTGGTGTGGAACTCCAGGGTTCACCTCCTGGGTAAGATCGGATCCCGGTTAGGGCAGTTGGTACCTTCCAGTGGACTCACCACCTGCAGGAAGGTTCAGGGGGGGTTGAGTGATTTGGGTGGTGGTCATGGAGACTGCTGCCCCCGTGACCCGTTAACGGATAAGCAGATGAAAATGGATGGATGGGAGTACATAGATATAATGTGTATACATTAGAATTTAGTGTATTGTTGTATCTTTCTCTCCTATTTGACACATTAAAAACACAAACATAGTTAAAATGTTTGTGTTTTTAAACACGTTTCAGAAACACCTCAACCCTGGTTGGTGTAGGAGCTCCCTCACCTCTGACCCCTCCACAACCTGTTTAGTAACTCAACGACCTGAAGGTGGCGGTGAGAGTGGTTTGCAGGTTTGCAGTCAGCTGTTAAAGTCTTTGTGTCTCCCAGAGAGGAGTTTCTGTCATTACAGCAGTGAAGGGTGAGTAAGAGCGGGGCCAATTGTCAGGCTTTGAAATCTGACTCTAACACAACCAGTGTGAAACCAGGACATCGAATGTTATAGGACAAAAATAATCAAAGGCCATGGATTAGGTTGGTTAGGTTGGCTTCTGTTCTGAACAAAATGCAAATGTTGTTGTGTGTATATGAAAATGACAAAAAGCTGATCTTCTAAATGTTTTTACTTCTTCTTTTAGCCAGCCCCTCGTGGCTGCCTTTATTCTAATATGTGGCTTTAAGTTTGTTATTTTACTTAAATTTTGTATTTATTTATTTTAACTAGATGTTACAAGTGCTGGATATGATGGAATGATGGATGGATGGATGTTTGGGTGGATGGATGGATGGATGGATGGATGGATAGATGGATGGATGGATGGATGGATGGGTGGATGGATGGATATATATATAGATGGATAGATGGATGGATGGATGGATGGATGGATAGATGGATGGATGGATGGATGGATATTCAATTATTGCTAATATTGTGTCGGACCGTTTATGATTTCATGAGCTAGGTTCTAGATTTGTGGGGTTTTTTTGCTTAACTTATGGCTAACTGGTTAGCATTCACAGCTAATGCTTAAGCTATCGATCCTTTTCTAGTATTTTCTATATTTGTCTTGTTTTTTATTTTGTTTGTAATCGCCAACATTTTCCACATCCAGAATCTAATATCTCTTTCAACTAATTTATTTATTTTAGCAACAATTTCATTAATTTTTAATTTGTTGGAATTTATAACATTTCGTAGTTAGCTATTAGCCTTTAAGTACATCTGTCTGTTTCATTCGGACGTGTAAAGTGAAAACAGTTGTGACAAAATGATGACAGAAAACAAAACAAACTTTGTTCGAAGAGGTCAGCACTCACAAACTTAGGCTGATGTGATGATTTGACCTCTGACTCCCGGTGCCCCATCTCTCCCTCTTCTCTCCCACACCACGCTCACCCTCTCATCTCATGCGGCCCACACCCCAGCCGTCAACCATTAGCTGTTTTTTCTTGGCCACCGGCCCAGCTCTAGCCTTCTTTCCTGACGTCTCAGCCGTTTTTACCAGCCCAGATTTATTGTGGCGTGTGCTTTTCGAGGCAGGCGATCATATGTATATGTGGTCAGTGTGCAGTCTGTGACCCAGCCTCTCGTCTCAGGTTACACCCTATTTATAACAATCCCCCTCTGCCGGCTCCCCTCGTTTCTGCACTTCCAAGGAACCTCCTTCCTCTGCTTGTAGCCCAGAGCTTGGTCCCCACCAGCTCCTCCTGACATCTGAGATCCTCTGCTGCCGCTGCTCCTGCTGCTGCAGCCTGATCCTGGACGGCCTGGCACGCTCCGGATTACCACAGGACACACCATCTGCAGACACACACACACACACACACACACATCTCTCGGAACAAACTTTCTTTTCCAGTCCGATTTGTAAAAGTTTTGTAAAACATCGTGGATATGCCCTTGTGATATTTTCGACATTGTTGTTTAGCAGCTTCTCACCATTTCTCTGGAGCGTGGCTGTTTTTGGGCTTTGCATGCTATGGATCACACACTCTTTGGATGCCTCAGGAGCCCCCACGCCCCGGCCCAAGCCCTGCATCCCGCCTTCACCCAGTCACCTCTGACCCTCCACGGACGCTCAGACCATGTCTCCTACCCGGACCTGGCCTCTTCCTCGTCGTCCTCCTCCACCTCCTCGCCGGCTCCCTGCATCATCTCCAGCTACCCGGCCGACGACGGCCTCTTCCCAGGTCACCATCCCCACCACCACCACCACCATCACCACCACCTGCACCGCAGCGGCGTAGGACACCTGAGTTCTGAACAACAGCAGCAACATCACCACCATCACCATCAACCGCCCCAGCACCACCATCAGTCCTGGCACATCTCCCAGATGCCGTCGCCAGGCAGCGGCGCCGCCGCCACGGGAGCGCGACACAACCTGTGCAACCCACACGACAGTGGGCCGACACCTCCAGACATGGGCCACGGTGGCGGGCCGAATGTGTGTGCCACCACCCCGAGTTTGGGAAATGTTGGGGGAGGCAGCAGCAGTGCCCCCACTGGGGCCTCTTGTGCGCCTGCAGACTTCGGGAGACAGACTTTATCGCCTTCGGAGGTTGACAAGAGGAGCGGGAAAAGGAAAAGTGACAGTTCAGGTAAGAGAGAGGAATATGAAAAAAAAAAACTGCATCTGCAGTTTTACTGCCGTATGTGTACTACTGTAATCCCTGTGAATACTTAGGGGTACAGAGGAAATATATGAAGTACTTTTACATTAAAATAAATATGGACTTTGAAGACTAGGACTAGGGATCGCATGTCCAAGTCACCTGCTGTTTTTCTGAATCGGTGTAAGCTACACATGTCCAAGTCACCTGCTGTTTTTCTGAACCAGTTCTCTGAAAAAAATGATGAACACAACTTTGAATGCGCTTAAAAAAATAAGTGGACATTTAAGTAAAAAAAAAAATCCTTGAAGAGATTTTTACCCCCTAATTTTCCAGGAAAAACAAATCGTCCTGAATGTACTCCAAGAATTTAATTCCAGGTTGAGTTTGCAGCAGAGATTGAAGGTCGGTGATAATAGAAAGATTTAGTGGTTCGTCAGATGCGTTTCCGCTCAGCATGTTCCCCCAAAATACAATCAGAACCTGGAACACTTTTAAAAAATGTAAAAAAAAAATAATTGAAGTTAAGGTGAAGTTATTGACAATCTATAATTATAATAATTTATAATTGAGTAAATCTCAAAACGTGGAAAAAGGGAGTCATTTTAAGACAAAGCTGGATTTAAAATGTTTTTTTAAAACATTTTGTGTTGAGACAATGTTGAAAAAAAAAATCGGACTGAATTTCACACTTCAGTGAAAAAGCAAGATAACTTAGGCGTAAACCAATGATCTAGATTCCTGTTAAGTGAGATAAACGTATATATTTAAGAGAAGATTATAGAGTCATGTTTAATAAAGCGTTAAAATCCTTTGGTTTTAGGCCAAAGTCGAAATCAGATTTGGAAAACATCAAAACAAAGGAAATCTCAGAAACAGTTCAGGAAGACTGAAGACGGAGTAAACGTTACTGTATAAATCAGTGATAGAGGAGAGGGAGGCTCAGACTTGAGTGTTCAGTTTCTAATGTTGACAATTAGTCTGAATTTACATGATCAATTTAATGATTTTGCCTTCAGATTTGACCTGTCAATAAATTAAAAAAAACAACAACTTTAGCATAGACTGTAGCCTTAATTCGACTTAAGTATTTGTTCCTGTAACAGCTGCAGACACATTATATGTCAGGAAATATCTAGAACAAGCCAGTTATATATCAACAAATATTACGAAAACCATTATTCCGCACGGCCGTGTTGTTTTTGCACAACTTTCAGCGAGAGGAAGCAGAAAATATGACTCAGAGCTGGAGAACAACTCAGACATCTGTAAGTGTCAGTCAGCATCCTTCAGCCAGGCAAAACATTTTCTACAGCTGCGAAACAGAAACAACAGCGGAGGAAAAACGTGCGTTCGGTCAGCGCGCGATGTACGTGAACGTTTAAAAGTAAACCGTGAAAAATAGGTGTCACGTGACGGGGACAAATATGACTCTCAGTTTTTTTTCTGTTAAAAAAAACAAACAACAAAACCCCCCCAATCTTCTACTTCTTCTGTGGTGAAGAAAATTGAAATAAAACAACAAGAAGAACAAAAATATTTACAGAGTCAAGTTTCAGTGTGACACCAAAAAAAAAAAAGAAAACAACCACAAAATAAATAAATAAATAAAATTGTATATTGAGTTATCAGTTGTCAGGCAGATTGGCAAATATTTATTTTTTAATTATTTATTAATTGTGATTATGTAATTAACCAATATTGCATAAATGATTTAAATTAGTTTCATATTATCGCAATTTTTTCTTTATAATGGCAAATTTGATTAAAACCGTGTTTAATATTATTGCAAAAACATTACTTTTTTTTATATTTTTATAACTGCCAAATAAAATTATATTTATTGCAAACCAATTACTTCCAATCAAGTCTAATAATTTTTAATTTTATAAAACAATTACATTATTTATATATATATATATAATATTATGTCAGGGTTTTGCACCTCATAATATTATATGACAATAATGCAAATTTTTGCCCATTTAAAAAAAAATAGAAACAATGGTTTTAATTCCTGTCACGCAGAATCGGTAAATAATATGTTGTGATGAAGCAAAACTCGTGGAACACTTTTGCAGCCGCGTAACAATATCCTAGGTTAAGACAGCGTTGTATTACGGTCTCAATTGAAATGCGAAAATACAGTGCGTGAAGCAAAACCATTAACACAGGTTCAAACCGTGTTGGATGAATAAACACGTTCAGTCTTCACCACATGTGACTTAATACACAACATATGGACACACTGTATGTAGAGTTTCCTGTGAAGAGATTAGCCAAACCTGACGGAACTTAACCTCGGGTGAAACCTAGCCTCTCTCTTTATAGCCACACTAAAAAAAAAAAAAAAAAAAAAACGCATTTTCTGCTACAATTAGCATACGATAAAAATGTAAAAATTTTAAATGTTTAAATATGAATTTGGTATTAGTTTTATATACAGTATTATATGTATATAATATATATATATATATCTATATATATATATATATTAATAACAATACCATAAATCCAACTTCTCTTTCTGTATCAATCACTGTTTTTCTGTCACAGGATAAAAAAACGAATTCTTACGAAATGCTAACTTTTGTTGACTGTCGCCCAACGGGTAACCACAACACTTCTTTTACAACATTAATCACTCACACCCTGACATACGGCCAGAGGCCAGGGGCCCAGTTGCGAGGCCAGGGTCGTCACAGGTTCGCACCAGCAGAAATGGGATATTACAGGCCACTTCTTAGTTTTCACAGGGGAAAGTGTGCACAGCGTTCCGTGTCTGGATTGTAAGGGCCATCGTTCCTGCAGCTAGGATGACTGATATACACACTATCCAGATATGATATACAACCTATGAACCTGTGAGGTTAGAGCAGGCGGACCACAATTGGTCCTAAAATTGAACAGACGGGCCGGGTCAGGAGCAGATCGATGGAGCGTTGGTGTGAACTAAGATAAATGACATGCATAAAGGCTAAAATGCTGAAATGCTTTTAGCATTTTCTACGCCATCTATTTGAGAAACTTGGGTACTACAGGGAAAAGGCAGAAGTATAATGATAATTAAATAAAAAAAATATAATTTGAAAAATTCTGGTGGGCCGGATTAAAAGGCAAACGGGCCGCATCCGGACCCCAGGCCTTAGTTTGCCCATGTCTGGGTTAAACTCAATAAATAGATGGATAGATGGACAAATCGGCGGACAGACGGACAGACAGATAGATGTTTTGAAGCTGTACTGTATATGTTTTCGGCGTATTGTTTATACAGTTAACATATGGAAATGCCATATATGCGTCGTATATGACTTTCCCATATGTGTGTGAATTGTTACAGCAGTTTATTTATATTCCTCAGATTGAACCACTTCCTGTTTTTTTTTTGTTTTTTTGTTTCTTCTTACTTAACTGCTCCGTCAAATCATTGGACAATTGGGACTCGGCGTTTAAAAACTTCCTGCTGCAACAATGGTGTCTGTGCTGCACACGTTTACGACACGCTAACACACACTCGCTCCAATCAGGCTGATTATCCAGGGTTAACCAGGCATCAGCTAAGTAAATATCACACCACCGACACCACCGTTCCTGCTGCTGCTGCTGCTGCTGCTGCTGCTGCTGCTCTCATATAGGATGCAGCCACTGATTAGGTTTCACCATCTGGACCTTGTTGAAAGTTTAGAAACTGAAATGCGAAAATCTTATTTCCATATGAGTTTCACCTCCATGGTTTTCCGTCATAGGACCAAATATTGTATGACAGATTATGTATTTCTGTCTGATCCTGCACTGTGATTGGTTTCTGGAGGAGGACCACAGTTTGGGTTGATGTGATGACATGACTCTTTGGTATTTTGGGGGGTGGGGGGTGGTGTAGTGTCGGAAGAACTTGGAAATAATTCATTGTAGGACCATTTTTTTTCATCAGTTATTTTTTACTTCTGTGGGTTTATATATATAATATATATACAAACACATACAGTATATGTATATATATATATTACATTATATATTACAATACGTTTAGCAGACGCTTTTATCCGGCGCGACTTACAATTTGAGTCAGTAAATCAACGATCAAGCTGCAATATATATACAAAATGCAAAAATACATTAATAATAATAAATAATAATAAATAAAAAGTACAGTTATAGTCCTAGTTAGTCATAGAGTAGGAAGAGGTGCACGTTAGATGTTAGTGGGTTTGTTAGTATAGGATATATATATATTTATATATATATAAAATATATTTATGTATATTATATATTTATATATATATTTATATATATTTATAACATTATAAAGACCAACAGAAGTGAAATAACTGATAAATATATATATATATATATATTTTTTTTTTTCCGTTTATTTGTTAGTTTCCATCCCATATTCTTGTCCATGTTGATAGTTCTAGAAACAGCGGATCAACACATATTTTTTGTGTTTTTTTTTCCATTGTTCTCCGTTTCTAGGTTCTTAAACATTCTGGGTGTGGGTGTTTGTCTTTTTCTCATATTCTTCCCTCTTTCTTGTGGTCCGATGAAGTTTAACTGCGTGGACCTAATTGCTGCGGCGGCAACGGCTGCTTTAGAAAAGCCCAAATTCTGCCTTTTAACTGCAGACACTGATGCGTTTGAGTGTCGTTCCTTTTGTTTTCTGTTTGTACAACATCAATCAGAGGCCCTGCATTTGGAAGGTGAAATTACAGGGAGACGACGACAGGCAAGGTCAAAGTGAAGGTGGGAGGAGCCGGACACAGGCTGTGGGTCACGTCAATGATGTGTTCCTTTTTTTTAAACACGTGATGTGGGATTTCTTACAGTTTATAAATCTGTGTTGTTTTTGTCCTTCAGTTTAACAGGGGAGTCATTTAACTGTGATAAAAAAAAAACAACAAAAAAACAGCGAGTGTAATTAAAGGTCCGGAATGTTGCAATTTGGAAGGATGGTTTTCTTGGAAGGAATTGAACACACTGACCATAAGTGTGTTTATAGAAAAGTGTATTCCACCAATGAATAACACGTGGCTCAGATCTGGACTAGAGTCATCTGATCTGCTGTATTCTCTGGGGGAAAAAAATTTAATGTAATGCAAAAATACAATTAATAAACAGTGTAGAAGTTAACTAAAATTCAACAGGGGGGCCGGGTCAGGAGCAGATAGATGGAGCGTTGGTGTGAACTAAGATAAATGACATGTGAAAGTCATGCATGAAGGCTAAGATGCTAAAATGCTATTATCATTTTCTACGCCATCTATTGGAGAAACGGGTATTGCAGGGAAAAGGCAGAAGTATAATGATAATATAAATAAATTATATAATTTTGAAAATTTGTAAATGTCGGACCGGATTAAAAAGCTAAACGGGCTGCATCTGGCCCCCGGGCCTTAGTTTGCCCATGCCTGGTTTTTGTGGCTATTCTATTTTTTTGGAGATGACTCTATTTTTGCCATTATAATCACTGAAGTTCTTCTCTGTTGTCTTACAAAATTACAAAATTTCTAAGATAAACGTTATTCATCCATCCATGCGCATTTTTGGATAGGGGACACAGAGAGCTATGTGTATATCGAGACGAATCACTTGGAGCAACCTGATTGGCCGGTGTTGAGCAACACACAATGAGCAATAGTCATTTGAACATTGCTCATTGATAAGTATCACTTCACTGGATTGGATTATTTCGACAGTCTGTGAAGAAGCTCGGGCTGTCACGTCACCTCAGTTAGTCATAGGTTCACCTACGATCCCCTCATACCTTTGATCAGAGGTGGAAGGTAATAAATTACATTTACTCAAGTTACTGTAATTGAGTAGTTTTAGTAAGTAATTTTAATGTTTTTAAGTCGTTTCGGAAATAGGTAATTTTCCTTTTACTTAACTACATTTTGACTATTTACTTTGGGTGTACGTGGATTTCAGACTATTTTAATGTAGCCAGATAACGTTGACTAAGAGACAGACTCTAGCCTGTCATTGGATGATGGCTGGTGTTGAACAACAAATGGAGGTTGAGGATTGTCAAGCAGAGAGCTCCTGTGGAGCAGAGGACGAGGCAATAACTGTATCATGTGATGTAAAATGTTCCTGCCCCCGGTGGACAGAACTGTCACTGTCAGAACTTCAGTGTTCTTCAGTGGATTGAATTTGAATCATAAAATCTCAACTTCTGCCACTTGGATTTGAATTGTTGATTAAAAACAACTAGTTGCTGATTGGATGGAGGACTAGTCCTTTTTTGATTTCACTTGAGTAGAATTTAGACAAAGCAAAGATACTTTTACTTAATGGATTCATCCATTCCTGGACCCTGGATGATTGCTGATTTAAACCTTTTCAACAGCATTTTGTGTAAAGGTTCATGCACGAAACCAATGAAAATAATTACAAATGTACTTGCCCCTGGTGGACAGAACTGTCATTGTCAGAACTTCAGTGTTCTTCAGTGGTTTGAATTTAAAATTCTCCACTTCTGCCACTTGGATTTGAATTGTTGATTAAAAACAACTAGTTGCTGATTGGATGGGGGACTAGTCCTTTTTTGATTTCACTTGAGTAGAATTTGGACAAAGCAAAGATACTTTTACTTAATGGATTCATCCATTCCTGGACCCTGGATGATTGCTGATTTAAACCTTTTCAACAGCATTTTGTGTAAAGGTTCATGCACGAAACCAATGAAAATAATTAGATCTAAAAAAATAGATCAACACAACTGAACAAAGAATAAAGCTATAAATAGGAAAGGCAGTTTCATTCCTCCTTACCGGTGCTGAGGAGTCCTGATTATGCAATGTTCGCTTCGCTGTCGCCGACCAACTACTATTTGTTGATCCAAATCAGTAGCAACTTTTCCACTTCTTCTAATGTCTGAGATCTGGTCTTGGTGATCTCAGTCACTCCTTTGACAACATTAGCTTCTTCTATTGCTTCCTTGTTCTTAATGATGGTACAAATCGATGACTTCGCTGAGCCATACTGTAAAGCCAGATCTGAAACGCGAACGCCGTTCTCATGCTTTCGTATAATCTTTCTTTACTTTATTGTTATTCTTATGATTTTTCTTAATACTTTAGTCAATACTTTACTTTTCTTAATAAAAAAACAAATACAAGAAATAACACAACGCTAGTTTTTAGCGTGTGTAGCCTGAGTATGACTGACGCCACACACTCAGTCACTTAGAGATCACTGCTCAGTTGTTCAGCAACTGAGTTACGGTACGACAACGGGGGCAATTTTTGGTTTAAAAGTTTTGTTCATGAACCGAATTGTTCATAAACGAAGCCTTTCGACAACCGAGGTTTTACTGTCAATTGAGCAGTCGATTTTCTCTTTCTTCTTCTATGGGCTCTACTAGGGATGATTTGATCATGTAATCTTTCTTTACTTTATTGTTATATGGGCTCTACTAGGGATGATTTGATCTGATACTCTGGATCGGAATCGGTCCGATATTGGTCAGAAGTTCAGGATCAAACAACGAAAAAAAAACCCATCTATAGCCTGTCTGATCCCATTCTTTAGTGCAAATGGTCAGCTTAACCCTCCTGTTGTCTTTCGCATTTTGTACACAACCAGCGTCCTCGCCATGGGTTTGTATCTCGACCCATAATCAGTGTATGAGGAAAAGTTGGCACAAGTCTAGGTGACCCGCGGGGACACCCTATCACCTCAGTAACGCTGGAGGAGGAGAACAGAAGGTATCAGACTGACATTAGTATCGTAAGAGGCCCCAAGATGCAGTATCAGTAGTACTGCTTGTGTTACAGTTAATTTGATGCAGTAAAAGTTACAGTGAGTGCAGTAAAGTGTTTTCTTCAGAATTAGTAGCTCAAACAAAAAACGAACTCTGTTTGTAACTGTAGACCACAGAACACCCTGTGCCGGGGGTTAGGGTTTACAGTTTATGCTGCGACGTGGCTTTACACTGGCCCGGCTGTTAGCTACAGCAATGGTTTACAGTTTGGCTTCGCGCACGTTTACAGGATTAACACACTCGCACAGAGTCACATGCAGCTAAAGCAGCGGAACGGATTGAATTTTGCATGCAGTCAGCAGTGCCGCCGAAACCCCCCCGCAGTCACAACAGACACACGTTAACAAAATGACCGAACCGCGTGTGTCTGCGTAAATTCTAGACAATTTGTATAATTCATAAGAAACACAAGAAGACACTAACCATGAGCGAAAGAGTATAAAACGAATTCATCTGTGGATAATTTACATCATTATTGGCTTTATTTGAACTTTTTTGTTTACATTACTTTGACCATTTTTTTGTAGAACTTTACACCTTTAGCTAACGTGTAGCAAAACGGTTTTATTTGTTTTGATAAACTGGATGTTTGCTCGATTCAAAGTAACTTTTTTCCTCAAACTTTTCATATTTTTATCTGATGTTGAGCTAAATATGCTAAATACTTTTTGTTCTAAATTGTTCTTTTTAAGTTCTAAATCTGCTTTTTCAGCTAAATGTTTAGCATTCTTAGCGACATCGTTGAACTTGGGATATCTATCTATCTCTCCCAGATTAGCAATTTTTACTTCTGGCTTTTTAACAAATACTATTAGTACTTGTTAAGTGAATCTGTAGTACTACAAACCTTTGACTAGCATGTTAAAGATTGAGTAGTTTGTGTTGTGGAAGTTTTAAGTCGGAATTCACTTCTCCCCTTCATGGTGTTGTGCTAAACACTTTGGTGTGAGGAGTGTTTTTTGTTTCTGCAGAAACCCTAACGCTGTGACAGGATTTTTTTTTTTTTTTTTTTGACCAGTTTGGTTTTTTTTTAAAAGTTGCAGCTGGGTTTTTTTTTACAACCTAGACCAATTAAATTCATGCAGTGTGTGTAAAAATCCAGCTGCCACAGCCACACACACACACACACAGATACACACACGTGTGCAGTCGCCCTTCACTTTTTCCAGCTACTTGAAGTCTCCATAAACAATGAGTGAAGAGTAAAGTGTTCCCAGTTGTTCTTTTGCACCTGAGTTCTCTCCCTGCTAACTCACCTGTATGAGTAAAATACAGTATTTAATGTATTTAATCATATCATATAATTGATGGTGAAATGTATTTGACTAATTATTAGCCTTGCACTATAAACCTATCGTTAGGTTGTCTCAAAATATTAAAAAATAAATGTGGAAATTTTGAGACTATCACATTTTAAAGTAATAAATACTAATCACAATGTCAGGTCAAAATCAAAAAATTGAATAAATATTTGCCTAGTACTAGAAGAGTACTAGAAAGGAATTAAATATGATTTTTTTTTCTGATTTAATTTTTAAGAATTCGGAATTTCAGAATTCAGATTTTAAACTGAAATGACTAAATCAGAAACCTTTATAATCCCTAAAACTCTCAGATTAACCCCAATCTTGTGTGTGCTGTCTGCTCACAGAATCGCAGGATGGGAATTATAAGACAGACGTGGGCAGCAAACCCAGAAAAGAGAGGACGGCCTTCACCAAGGAACAGATCCGGGAGCTCGAGGCTGAGTTCGCACACCACAACTACCTGACCCGACTACGGCGCTATGAGATCGCTGTCAATCTGGACCTGACAGAAAGACAAGTATGTCCTGTTGCTTCATGTCGACATCATTTTAGCATCTAAACCAGGGGTGTCAAAGTCGTCCTGGTTCAGACTGATTAGTCAAGTGGGCCGGACCAGTACAGTCATAGCATAGAGACCTATAAATAACATTAAGTCCATGTTTTTCTTCTTTGTTTTCATGTAAATAACTACGAGTGTATTAGCAAATATTCATATTTAATGAAACATAGGTTGACAAAACATCACCAACATGAAGAGTTTGTGCATTTTTTCACTTTCAAAATTTATCAAGCGGCCCGGATTGAACCCCCCCAATGGCCCAGTTCTGGCCCATGGGCCATATGTTTGACAGCCCTCTTTTTAAGCTTGTTATTAACATCATCCCTTTGCTGCCCTGCACCAGTTGACGAACCACTGACATTTCAGTATTTAAATTCTTGACATTGTATAAGAGAATGACCTGTTTTTGGCAACTTTTTTCACAATGGAATTTAATTGAGTTTGTTCTTGCAATTTCAAAACATTAATTCCAAAGTATTTTAAATCGTGTTGGACAAGAACTTAAAACTTAAACTTTTCTGAACCAAATTCTGAAGAATCTTCTAAACATTCGATTTGTCACTTTGTTTCATTTAAGTTTATAATTTGTTGAGAATTTGTTCA
>NC_024319.1:21220926-21222569 GCF_000523025.1 Cynoglossus semilaevis
TGAGTGAAGAGTAAAGTGTTCCCAGTTGTTCTTTTGCACCTGAGTTCTCTCCCTGCTAACTCACCTGTATGAGTAAAATACAGTATTTAATGTATTTAATCATATCATATAATTGATGGTGAAATGTATTTGACTAATTATTAGCCTTGCACTATAAACCTATCGTTAGGTTGTCTCAAAATATTAAAAAATAAATGTGGAAATTTTGAGACTATCACATTTTAAAGTAATAAATACTAATCACAATGTCAGGTCAAAATCAAAAAATTGAATAAATATTTGCCTAGTACTAGAAGAGTACTAGAAAGGAATTAAATATGATTTTTTTTTCTGATTTAATTTTTAAGAATTCGGAATTTCAGAATTCAGATTTTAAACTGAAATGACTAAATCAGAAACCTTTATAATCCCTAAAACTCTCAGATTAACCCCAATCTTGTGTGTGCTGTCTGCTCACAGAATCGCAGGATGGGAATTATAAGACAGACGTGGGCAGCAAACCCAGAAAAGAGAGGACGGCCTTCACCAAGGAACAGATCCGGGAGCTCGAGGCTGAGTTCGCACACCACAACTACCTGACCCGACTACGGCGCTATGAGATCGCTGTCAATCTGGACCTGACAGAAAGACAAGTATGTCCTGTTGCTTCATGTCGACATCATTTTAGCATCTAAACCAGGGGTGTCAAAGTCGTCCTGGTTCAGACTGATTAGTCAAGTGGGCCGGACCAGTACAGTCATAGCATAGAGACCTATAAATAACATTAAGTCCATGTTTTTCTTCTTTGTTTTCATGTAAATAACTACGAGTGTATTAGCAAATATTCATATTTAATGAAACATAGTCTGACAAAACATCACCAACATGAAGAGTTTGTGCATTTTTTCACTTTCAAAATTTATCAAGCGGCCCCGGATTGAACACCCCAATGGCCCAGTTCTGGCCCATGGGCCATATGTTTGACAGCCCTCTTTTTAAGCTTGTTATTAACATCATCCCTTTGCTGCCCTGCACCAGTTGACGAACCACTGACATTTCAGTATTTAAATTCTTGACATTGTATAAGAGAATGACCTGTTTTTGGCAACTTTTTTCACAATGGAATTTAATTGAGTTTGTTCTTGCAATTTCAAAACATTAATTCCAAAGTATTTTAAATCGTGTTGGACAAGAACTTAAAACTTAAACTTTTCTGAACCAAATTCTGAAGAATCTTCTAAACATTCGATTTGTCACTTTGTTTCATTTAAGTTTATAATTTGTTGAGAATTTGTTCAAATTTTCCCCTAATGACACAAAGGTACTCTACTGAGAGTAGTAGTAGTACTAGTAGTAGTAGGTTAACCATTATAACGTAGTTTAACATTAGGATCAAACTTAAAACGTATCGCTAACTTATTGAAGTATTGAAATGATATTGATTGAATTAGTTGAGCTCATCCTCACACACTCACACCACTGACCTGGGATCAGATCCAGTTCCAGTTTAACCTACCACTGGGCAGCCATGTTGTGACAAACAAAAATGACTTGTTATTGTATTATGATCCAGGTTTGTGTCTGTGTGACAGGACTGTGGTGTTAGAGATTTTTTCCGAGGTTGTCGTCTGGTAAATCACTTCTCCCCTCCCCCCATTTCTCCC
>NC_024319.1:21222652-21241941 GCF_000523025.1 Cynoglossus semilaevis
GAAAAATCTGCTGACTCTTCGACTGTGATAATTGATCCACTTGTGGCACGAAAGCAGTGTAAAATCAAGCTCAGGTGCCGAAGCGTAGTCTAAACTCTGCCTCCGGAGAAAGTATATACAGTGTGAGATAGGAGGTAAATATTGGAGGCCGGGTCACATGATTGATGCCGTGTGGAGCTGTTTGAAGAAAATGTGAGGGATGTTTAATGTATGTGCAGTATTGTGTAAACCAGAAGCACGAGAAGGTCTTCAAAGAGCCTCAGCTGAGGAAAAGGGTCATTGGTGGTGTTTTTGATTTAGAGTTTAAAATAGCCACAGGGATCATTCATACAATATTCAAATTTTTAGGCCAGAAGAATAAAGTTGATGACTATTTGAAAAGCATCTGAATATATAAATGTCTAATTAAATTAGATTAAGAAAGTCCACATCAGAGAGCTCTGTGCTGTCGATCCTTTTGTTGAATAAATAACAATTCTACCATCCATGTTTTCAACGAGAGTTGTAAGGTTGGTCATGTGTGTACTTTAAGCCACTGGTCCCCAACCCCCGGGCCGTGGGGTCATTTGGAGCCGGGGAAAATTACCAGATTCTCTCCGTCGCATCTGTCTATGTCTATCTTACCTAAATCTACTATCTTCTTAAACGGTCTGCTAAATTAAACCCCCTGTGCTAGCAAAATGAACAAAAAACAAACGACAAAAGTTTCTTTGTGCAGGTAAAAGAGCCAATGAGGACATAGAAGAAGAGCCTACGTCTTCAAAGAAAAACAGAAGCTACATTTAACAGACAATTCCAGGAGTCCTACTTGAAATATGGATTCATTAACGACACGTTTTCCCACGCACCGAACCCGCGCTGAATAATACGCAGCTAGCAGCTCGCTAATGAGGCCTTAAGAACTGCTTTGCTACTTGGAGACCAAGCGATCTGCATTCAAAGAAAAGCGCAATGTTACGAGGACACTGCTAATAAAGTTGCATACACAGTGGCTTAACGTTAGCAAATACCAAAATGACATCATTTTATTAAAGGCCGGTCCGTGAAAAAGACATTTCAGCAAAAAAGGTTGGGGACCGCTGCTTTAAACAACCATATTATAGGATAAGATCCCTGAATTAACGTTGTGCGTAAGAAGTCAGGAGGATCACATGTAGTGCTGTGACTTCAGCATGATCATGCAGAAAGTCACATGTCCCATGAAGAATCTACAGCGATAGTTAGCCAGACCTCCCCTCTGGACAAACTGTTTTACAGTGTCAACTGGCTTCCTGACCATGTGACCCCCACCCTGTCCTGCATGCCCCCCGCCCCCCAAAAATAACCCAGGCTCATAACGCTGTTTGACAGGACACAAACCTGGCCTTGCTGCTCTGTGGCACTTGTGTCAACACTGTGCTGTTTTAAGCAACAGCTTAATCATCAGTCTCAGAGACGTAAATACACAAGCCGGGCTGTTGAGTCAGGGAAAAACAGGTAGATGCTGAGAGGCAGAAGCACACATCATCCCTGCTGCCGCAATTAAAGCTGCAGTCACGGTGATTATATTTCTCAAAATCACATGAAAAAAAATGAGTCACCGCGATCTCCTGCGAGTGAATTTGAGTGAAGCAGAACCAAAAAGAGAGCTGGGTGTCAGCTAGCTTCTGTGAAAAGACAACAAGCCTCTTGCATCAAATGTTCTCTTTATCTTAATAGTTTTATTCATGTTTTTCCACCAATCTTAAATGAATCCTAATATCTGTTACGCCATGTTTTTTTCTTAAATGAATCCTAATATCTGTTACGTTCCTCCACACCGTCCACAGGTGAAGGTGTGGTTCCAGAACAGGAGAATGAAGTGGAAGCGAGTAAAGGGCGGACAGCAAGGAGCAGCGGCGCGGGAGAAAGAACTCGTCAACGTGAAAAAGGGAACTTTGCTGCCGTCGGAGTTCTCGGGAATTGTGGCTCTGCACCACTCCACGGACTTGTTAGCTAACGAGGACAGTCACGACAGCGACCAGAGCTCAGACCACGCTCACTTGTGATGCGCAAAGGCACGAGCGTGAGTCCGGGCTTTGCCTTCTCCTCCTCAGGACTTTCCTAACAGGGACTGCTGTTTGCTTTCGTGTCATCGTGATACAACGATGCAAAATAAGTGTACAAAGACAAATTATGTGTGTTTGAAAATGCAGTCGTGAAAAAGAAAATTATGTAATTTTGACGAACTGGGCAAACAAATGCTGGCAAAGCTGGTCAAACGAAATTAAAATGCCATTGTTTTTAAAATAGACAAATCTCCATTGAGCAGGCTGACTGCTAATTGAAGAAGTGGGTCATAATAAAGGGGCTAGCTACTTGCTTCTTAATGCCAATTGTACGCCAAAACTATCAAGGGCATCATTTGCCACATTGTGATTCAACTAAAAAAAAATGAGATGCAGCTATAAATTAAATAAAACCTAATTTCCACAACAATGGATTTGGCCTAAGTTAGCGGTAGCTAACTTGTACTCATGTCCCATGTTACAGACAGAGTAAAAAAATGATCTGGCATAGTAACATGCCACATACACTCTTCAACTTGGCCTACATCCTGCATTGGTTTTGGACTTTTGGTCGTCGACTTTTGTCCACGTACATTAATCAGGATGCTACACACAAGCCACCAAAATGGTGCTGTTCTGTCCCGATGTACAATTCAACTATACATGGCTCTTTCCTCTCCTTTGGTTACAATGGTAGCCCACATTTGATTGGCCATAACTTTGAATGAAGTTTAAGGCATTCAACAATGTTTGTGGTCTGAAAACATTGACAACTCTAATTATAATATAAATATTATAAGTTTAAAAAAGAAAAACGTAAAACATTCCATGTTTTATGCCGTGAGTAATGCATGCTGTGGCCGTGATTTGCACTGTTAAACACTTCGTCCGTGCTGCCATCGCCATCTACTGTACAAATGTATAGAACTACACAACTGCAACTGAGGTTATGAAAGTAAAATACATGAAAATGTGTTGGGAATAAGATTCAGTCAGGCTAAATAATATAAATAAGCTTTACAGAACTGTCAGTGTGAGTCTTACAGGGACTAAATAAAGGGTGTTTTATCCAACGTAGTAACACTGACAACGTCCTGTCTGATGATGACGACTAAATCTAAACAGTTTATTAGATCATTTTGGTAAAGGCTGAAATAAAGGTTAACCAGTGGTAACATCTTTTATGACTTTTTTTGTCCATCTACTCAACAATTCTGGTGTCAATTCTTCATGGAT
Source organism: Cynoglossus semilaevis (assembly GCF_000523025.1). Lineage (NCBI taxonomy): Eukaryota > Metazoa > Chordata > Actinopteri > Pleuronectiformes > Cynoglossidae > Cynoglossus > Cynoglossus semilaevis. Next base: position 21,225,916 of record NC_024319.1, read on the forward strand.
TTGGTTGGAAATGTGATCCACATTGTGGTTACTGCACTACCATGAACCTGCCTGCAAACTCCAGTACGATAGTTATAGTAACTTTTGCCCCTTGTTGGCCAAATGCTAATGTATCGTACTTGTGGAACATGTGAATCAGTGGAGAAGCAACATAAATGAAATTTGCAAACCTTTGTTTTGCAATTTTCCACACATATTTTAATTGCAATAAATCAAATATGAATTACAATTTAACACATGAACTTAACATATTGTCAATAAAGCAGGATGAAAATCTTTAATGTCGTGCACTTTTTAAAACTATTTTAAAAAATTAACTATACAAATTAACTCCAGTGACATTCAGCTGACATTGAGCCATTTTGCTCACACAAGAGTGGTACAACTAGTGAAGAAATAGGCAAACTAGTAGAAAAGGAAGGATAGTCTAATTAACTAAAAAAAATGATTACGACAAATGACGTAACTAACAGCTAACACTTGGACAGAGTTAACTGATAAATAATGATAAACAGTAGTACATTGGTTGAACGTACACATACAATAAGTAACTAATAAATAAAAACCGGGAAAAGATTTAAAAAAAAGTACTGTCGGAATTATTAAAGTATCTTTTAGACTTTGACTTATTGAAGGAATTTAACCCCACGGACAGCTTCCTATCCCTTCTTGACTTCCTCTTCTTCTCTTCTTTTTGTTTTTTTTTAACTCCCGCGAGATTAGCAGCTTGACCCCTTGTTTTTCAATTGTCATAATAGATACGAGTAATTTGTGCCGCCAGACAGCGGATTCTCTCTGCGTGACTCAAGTCCGTGCAGGACTAAGGATACGCAAGTGACCTACTTTCAATTGGACAGGCAATAAAAACACACACCCGCACAGGCGTTCGCTCAGAAAGAAGGAGAGTTTAGAGCGGGGATTAAATACCTGTAGCGACAGGTAACACGAGCTACAGCGGCCGCAGTCGAACTTGGCTCACTCAGCAACTGGACTCAAGATGTTGTCATCCGTTCCCACGGGGATTCGCTCCTTGTTTTTCATGCTTACACCAAACGAATCGTCCTTTAAGACGGTGGAAGAAGTTCCTGAATATGTTCACCAAGTGAGTTTGATAAAGTCTGTTGTTTAAAGCCTTTTAACAAAAACTTGAAAAACTACAGCGCAGGGGCGTATTAAGACAGTAACAGTCGGAGGGGCCCCGTAGTATGTAATTAAGGTGGGCTCAGCGAAGAATTAAATATAATATGCTTTGGCAGTTATTGAATAATAAATAAATATCAAAGTAAAAGCAAGTCATTTTATTTACGTATGGTTAATATAGAATTGATAAACGAATAAAATAAAAATATACTGTTACAAAAATTTGAAGAATAAATTATTTAACCTGTTATATGTGGTAAATATCAGATTTTTTTTCATTTTGTTGTTTTTATATATGTATATTTTAATTGTTTAATCCATATCTATAAGTCATATAAAAGAGAATTTATTAAAGAAATATATATGGCACTACATGATAGAGTGCCTTAGTGTCACACAAAGTTGACATTTTCTCTCTGTGTACACATTGCATTACTTTGGGTGTTCAGATTTGTCCCTTGTCCCCATCTGCCTCATCGTACTAATTCCTGTTGTACGTCTGCGAGGTTCTGCTACTAGTTCCCATGCCTAATTCTCAGTCATAGAAGCTCTTGACAGAACCCACTTCAGTTTCTGGCGCGTGCTATTTAAATTAAAATTGAACTAGGGTGATTTTTGAACTTTTTTTCTGTCCTTTTTAAGCATCTCATTTGGCTTTGATCGTGTGAAACATCTGCTGCCTTGCCTCTACACATTTGTTAAAAGTTTTTTTTTTTGTTTTTTTTTTTTTAACAAGTGTTGTCAGAGGAGGAGAACAACTCTACTCACAGCAGGGACCATGATAATCCTCCACCAAAGCAGATTAAACCCATTTGTAACTGCTGCAGCTTAAAATGTCAGTATTGAGTGTGCTTTGAACAGGCGGTGACTTCGTTTGAAGTGTGTCACTAATTATTATTTACAATGGTTCCTCTCTGATCCCAACAGAGAAAAAGCAAATAAAAAAACAACAACCGCAAAGCTTTGTGCTTTCAAAGTTGGTTAAAAAATGTGCTTGTGGTTTGTTGCTGACTTTTTTTTACTGTTTGATGGGCGGGAGGCAAATTTGAGTTAGTTAGTTTTAGTTATATAGTAAGTAAATATACAACAGCCCTGACGAATGATGTATTTGACACAAGGCCACAGGGGGAAGCAGTGTTTGACTTCTGCAGCCTTAAGCATTTGTTATGTATTTGACAAGCATCAGGTGACTGTGATGAACTTAATCACATTGAGTCAGGGCAACATTAATAGATCATATTCTCTGAAACAGACATCAACTCAGTGCAAAAACCAACCGTGCCGTGTCAGTGTATTACTTCCATTTGAAATGGAGACAAGACAAAGAAAACTGAACTCAGATCATCTTTGGTTTGAACCAAAACATGCATTAGATTTTATGTTTTGAATGTAAAAAAAAAAAAAATATTATTGACTGTTAGATGTTGACATTAGATGTAGGACTTGCAGCACTGGATATGATAGAGAGGAAGCCAATTAATAAACCTAAATTTCTTCCCGCAGTTTTTTTGTGCTTGTACCAGTAGCCTCTGGTGTCAAGTTTTTAGTCAACTCCTGCTGCTGATTAGAACCTGTCCTCCAGGGGCAGTGGTGGCTTCGTGGCTAAGGATGCAGACTTGGTTGGAATCCACCAGCTTCCAAGTTATTCCTGGTTGGAATCCACCAGCTTCCAAGTTACCACTGAGGTGCTCTGAGCATGGCACCGTCCAACCACACTGTTCACTTTGGTGATGGGTTAAAAACAGAGGTCACATTTGTGCTGTGTCACAATGACAAGGAGTTCACTTTCCTTTCTCAACACTAAATACCACATGATCACATACCCAAGGCTAAGGCTAAAGGCTAAGTCACAGACACCTCGCAGCTACTAAGATTTGGAAAACTCTCCACTCTATTCAGTTTATTTCCAGAAGTTTCCAAAAAAAAAAGTCTTAAGTGCTACGAACAGCAACTTTTGAAAAGTATCAAACGACAATAAAGGTTTGTTGTTGTCGTTGTTGTTGTTGTGGCAGTTCGTTGTTGTTGTCGTTGTTGTTGTGGCAGAATAATACTAGGACTTTCTATTCCTTTGTCCTTGGCCGTGAGCTCATGTCTTTGCAGCAGCAGCTCCAGCTGGTGCCAGATGTTGGAAGTTTTGTTGCGTGTGATCAAGTGTCCCTGTGGCTGCTTGTGCACACACACACACATGTGCACACTCATGTCACACACCTGCAGCTGTGTTCCTCAGGGCTGTGGTCACACCCTCTCTTTCTCCTTCCCAGCCTGCAGCTGTGTGTGTGTGTGTCCACATTATGACCTCTTGGACTAAATCTAAGCAGAGTGTGGGCTCCAACTTTAGATACACCTCTGACCCTTTAACTAACCCACTCCCAGGACAATTAGCTCGGTGTTACCTCCTCCGTCGGAGGTTGTTCCATGCGTCCACTGGCGGAGGCACAGTATTATTTGCTTATTTGCTGCTCCACTGCAGCGTTGTCGCAGCAGCTTATTGAGTGCCATGCAAAGAAGACGTGTCTCAAGTACCGTCTTCTGACAGATGCTTTAGTGCGTTGTTTTTCTATGTTGATGTACGGTATCTTTTCATTATCGTGGGGTGGACTCCTTTTAATTAAAGTCTGTGGTTCAAGAATTGCATTCTCAAATTTTTAACAGGCAAAATGATTAGGGATTTTGCTGGAAAAAACGAATAGACAATTTGAAACGAGAGTCGCTTTGTCTAAGAAAATGTTTCTTGTTTCCTGGGTGTTAAACTATTAATACACTTTCATTTGACTAAATTAATAAAAATGTGTCTAAAAACAGCATCTTAAAAGTGAAAGTAATGCAGATTGTTTCAAAGCAGATTGTCATAGCAAAAAAAACCAGGAAAAACTGGTAAATGGAGACTCAAATTTAACTTTTTATGTCATAGCAAAAAAACAGGAAAAAGTGGTAAATGGAGACTCAAATTTAACTTTAACGTTTTTGTAACAAAAGACCACGATTTTCATGCGATTTTCATTTAGAGACATCTTCAGGTTTTCAGGGATAGGATGACTGGGATGATGAAAACCGACTCAGACAACCAGTTTCCTCCAACAGAGCAGCTCAGCTTAGACAAACTGTTATCCTCATTCTGCCAGAACACTGTGTGGCTCTAGACGTACTGCTCTAACCTGGGGCAGTGAAACAAACATCATGGATCAGAAGACATGAAAGTCTGCCTAATACTTAGCTCAACTGCCAAAACTAACACTGCTCGACACTAAAAACCTGCCTGAGTGTCCTGTTTTTACGTTCTGAGTCAGTGCGGAGTTTTCATCTTACACTCTCTCTCTTTCTCTTTGTGTCTGTGTTTGTTTCTGTTTTTTTTTTTGAGTGCAGGCCACTCCTTACTTTGCAGGTCTGATTCTTCTGGAGGTGCTGGTGGGTCTTCTAAAGTCTGGAGAATTAGTGGTCCCCATAAGCGATGGAATCACTTCCTTATCAATGGGAATAGTCTCCAAACTGCCCTTGTGAGTGGTCATTTATTTCACATTTGACATGCCGTAATGAACAATACTATAAATGTGTTGTTATTAGCTATTTTACATGGAAAATAATGTCACCACTAAATATACACTTGATTTCTACATCTGCGCCATTAGGTTAAACCCAAGCTAGCCCTACGGTCCAACGTAGGTTCATAAGTGGGTGATTATTGCTTAAGGAATGGCTGAGATATATGGGTCTACATCTTGCATGTAGCCGCCCATGGTTGCTTTCCTGACAGTTGGCCACATCTAGACTAAACTTAAGCCTGAATCCTTAGAATGCGTGTCCAACTGTAGAAGAAGATGAGGATTAGCCTCGACTCAAATGTATGATACACTTTATAAATCCCAGGTCTGGTACTCTGAAGGCCAGGTCATTTCTGTGCTGCATATAGGTGATAAATATGCCGTGTAGCATCACACAAATTTTGCAATTTCTTTTGGCCACAAAGATTTTTTTTTAACTTGGTCTTGTCTGTCTTCCGTCTCCTGCTTGGACAGTTTGTTGATAAAGAGCCTTGAACTGACTGCTTACGTGTTTGTGTGGGACCGATACCACCTAGTGGAGCTGCCCTGGGACTCCGCTTGGACCTGGTGGTTCACCTTCCTGGGTGTGGACTTGGGATACTACTGGGTTCATCGCTTCTCTCACGGTACAAACTACACACACTATAGCATAATAGTGTCCACCAGAGAGTTGATTACAAGTGCTTTGTTGTTTATTTCTATTATTATTATTATTATTAGTAGAAGTAGTAGTAGTAGTAGTATTTTCTATTATTATTATATTATTATTATTGTGGAAGTTTTATAAAATGGCCAACAGTTAACAAAAAGTTACAAATTGGCAATCACAAACCTAAAAGAACTCTCCATTCCAAACTGATAATTAATTGTGTTCCAGCTTTTACACAAACAGCTGTTACTTAGGAAAGAGCATCAAAAATACTGAATCAACAAATATATAATATAACTTGTATATAACTTAACTTAACTAAACTTAGCCATAATCTTGGAATAGCAGTACTAAAAATAACAATATTTATATAGTATAATAAAAAGACAATATTGTTCTATAAAAGAAATGCTAAATACATTTTAAAAGCTGCAAAGCAGCTAAACTTTGGCCAAAGCGACAGCCTAAAATTACTTATAAATTGCACTTCTGTCAGATACTACATTGGGGCCATGTGTTGTAACATTTTTGGTATCCTTAACTTTTACTTATTCTTTGCATGTTCGGATCTTTTTGAGTGCTTTGATTGTTTTTCTCCTATATGTACTATATATATATATATATATTTACAGACTTCATTTTACACAGTCCAATTCTTCATATTTTTTAAATTAACATTTATTTATATATTTATAAGCCTACCTGCAGGGTTATAACGTTCAAGTAATAATCAAGCTTGTATGCTCTGTTTTTTATTTATTTATATATTGATTCAAATATTTCATCTTTTCACTATTTCTTATGCCTCAACCCAATTAAATTTTTTGCGTATTAGAATCTTTAAAGTATAGAGCAGGTCTCCTTTAATTGATCTCTTTTTGTTTATTTTTTTTGTGGACGTCATACAAGCCGCTGTTTATGCTAACTTCACCTAACTCTGACCCTATCTCACATCTTAGCTATTTGAATATTTGTTCTTTAACATTTTATTCATAATTTCAAACATTAGCATAATTTAGCATTTTTTAGGTTAGCTCTCATCTCACACTTTCTTTCGGCTGTTTTAACTTGACAGGGCATTTTAACTGTGTTTGCTGAAATGGGCATTCAATTCACTGTCATCTCAAAATAATACAAATTACGTCTTGGTAAACCTTGGCACACTTTTTTTTTTTTTTTTTCAAAAACACAACTTCTGTTTGACCAGTTCTTAATGTCAACACTGAGCGATGAAGTTTCATCCACGACTTTGTTGTGGATCAGACGTCGGGCAGCCTGACGTACCGCTTACTCAAATAAACATCAGTGAAAGCTTTAGATAAATACAGCTTTTCCTGTGCTCTCTGTGTGGCAGCTGAGCATCTGCCACGTGCATCGGCCAAAACATATACACACACGCACACAGTAATGCAGCACAAATATATTTTTGATTATTTACTAGTCCTAGTTTTGCTGGAAAATCTATCTAGTTGGTTAGTATCTCCAGTCCTTCCCTTAGAGACAGTGACTAAAGGAACCATTTACTCCCATTCTTCTGTAATTTACGTTTTTCTTGTAGATTTTTGTTAGTGGCACAGAGTCTGTTAGCCTGTCCAGATGGAGCGACAGGAGTTTAAAGATGCTGAAAAACACAAAGATACCACGTTTGTTATGTGCGTTTCCATGTATGAAGTCACACATTACATGGTTTAATGATCTATTTCATCAAGATAAGATAAGATAAGACTTTATTCATCAAACAGTGGGGGAATTCAGTCATTACAGCAGCAGGATAGACATGTAGTAGTAAAAGTAACAGCAGGGTGAACACAGTATTTGCAAGGTGAGATACAAATATCAAAGTGACCATTTCCAGCATGGAATAAAGTGACCAAAGTTATAGTGCAGTGTTGACTGAATTGTAATATATTGGAAGACCATAATGTTTATAGCTGTGCATTGAACAGTCTGATTAGTGATGGGAGGATAGACTTCCGAAAGCGTTCAGTTCTGCATTGAGGTTGCCGCAGCCTGTTGCTGAAAGAGCTGCTCAGCGCTCCCACAGTGTCAAACAGAGAGTGAGAGGGATTGTCCATAATGGATTTCAGCTTGGCTTAAATCCTCCTCTCTCCCACATCTTCCAGAGTCTGGCCTGCCGCACAGTGTGCAATCTGCAACAGGCCCAGCCAAGTTCATAAAATGCAATCAGGGCTGCATTGAAATGAGTGTGCTGGACGTTTCCGCACAAACAAGGGCCTCTTCTTTACCACAGGTGTTTACAATCCAAAATGCAGCCTCGGTATCTATAATACTGTGGTCCTTCGTTTATCGTGGTGGATAGTTTCCAAGGCCTGCCGCGAGAGATGAATTTCCGCGAAGTAGTGACACCATATTTATGCGCAGAAAAATGATGACGAGGAAGGCGATGATGACTTTTACTGAGCAGCCGATGATTGATTTTACGTCTCTCCAGAGGGTGGTGCCATTTCTTCTTTCCGAAGGTGTATCCGTAGTAGTAGCAGGAAATGGCTGTTTTTTGCGGGGCTGCCGAACATCGTGATCGGCAGTTGCTTCCGCCGCTTCTTTTTCCAGTCGAAGAGTAGCTTGTAGGCAGTCACGACGTCGTCGATTTTGTCGCAAAGTTGGACCGATCGAACCATATCGTCGTCCCATTCCTGTGACATCTCTTGCAGATCCAAATCTGGGATACGGTATATTTTATATATACAGTTTTTTAAAAACCCGCGAAGTCGTGAATCCGTGAAAGATGAACCGTGAAATAGCGGAATAACAGTTCTTTGGTTCATGATGATGTTGACTATGTTTGGAGAAAAGTAGCGCAGCCAAAGAATCTGAAGAACACTATCCCCTCAGTAAACATGGAGGCAACATTGTTAACTGTGGTTATCCTTTAGGTCATTGTTTCCCAAAGACTGGGTCGTGGCCCTCAGGTGGGTCGTCAGAGTTGTTTTGGTTTTTTTTTAGGTCGTCTTGCATCATGTTTCCCAGGGGTTTAGGAGTAATGTCTATTGACTTGGGTCGCGAAGGTTTGTGACTTTTAAAATATGGGTCTCCTAGAAAAAAAGTTTAGGAAACACTGCTTTAAAAACTTGTGAGGGAATCTTAGAAATCGTGTGCCTGTGGAAAGAATGTTGAAAAAACAAAAAGATGAAAAAACCTCCAGCTGTCAGCAGCAGAACTGGGTCATGGTCTTTGTTTGTCTTTCAAAGCCACAATGGCTGGGACATGAAACCATCTTTGGAAGATTGAAACACATGTGGCTGATTGTAGATTGACCCTAAGCTGAAGATTCGTGGACAGACAATCACCAAACCTAAATTAAAGTCAAAGCAAAAGGTCAGATAATTTGGTAACCTTAATTCTTTTTTTTTTTTTTTTGAGTGCAATGACCTCGAACGACGCATGTGGGAAGCGAGGGACTGTGTGGTCTCTACTTTGTGGTCGGAGTAAAATGAGGAGGGTAAAAAAAAGTCACGAAGATCCAAAGAGAGCTCTGAACAACAACCACAGACAATTACCTACAGCCCACAATGTTCCAACCTACCAACCCCAGTGGACTGCAAGAGTAGGAAGTGGAAACTTTTTTCCCCCCTCCAAAACATGAAAAAAAAAAAAGGATTCTTATGATTCAAATTAAAAAGAAGTAACATTCAGCCCTAAATCAAGCTTCTCCGACCGCTCCTCATTATTTCCATGGTAATTTAATGAATATTCCAACACACAGATCATCACGAGGTGTCGAAACATCAACCTCTGCTGCTCGGTGTGTTTCCTGGAAAACACCAGTGAAAGAGGTTGGTTTACATTATTCAGTGCGGAGCGCTGACACTCTAGAAGAACTTATTTAGACGTTTCTTGACACGGATACAGAAAGTGATCCAAGAACGAGCGGAAAATCAAGCCTTCCCGACCCAAAAAAACGACTCTGGATTGGTCGGACTTAATCGCTCTGTGATTAAAGACGAGGACTAGGACAAGGATCATTAATGCTGTTTTATATACACCGTGGCTGTGTTTGCACCCTCCAAGTACCAGGAACTATTACTACACAAAACAGTTTTGAGGAACGAAATGTTTCATCCTTGCTATGGCTCTCAGTGCTTTCCAAGAAGGTTCTGTAAAGATATGATGACGCTGTAAAACTGGACCCTGTTGTTGGAGACAAAACCATTAGTTCTGCTGCAACAGAACGTGATGCACATTTGAACAAATGTGTGGAAGTTATATCTCTAACACAGGGATTCTCGATAAAAGATTCCGTACCAACGAAAGTGTGGACCATAAAAGACATGACTTGGTCTAATCAGCAGAAATCTCTCCACGATTTCCTGCCGACTATAAACGAAATCTAGTGACCCATTTCTGGGCCAGATGTGGCGCTAGGTTTTTTTTTTAAATGACCCTTCACTCGCATCTCGTGACTTGTTTGTCTCTTGTAAACACACGGGGGGTCAGTCATTTTGACAGAAAGAACCCAAACCGTAGCCGTTGCCTTGTGTTCTTTCCCCTGTCTTTAGAAGAGAACCCCTCTGGTCCCCACTGACCCTCAGACGGTCTAAATCTGATCAAACGCCTTCTATTCTGAAGTAGCCCTGAAGCAGATGGTTTTCGGGTGAGCGTGCGGCTGACGTGGTTCCGATGCGGCCATGTTGTTGACAGGCCTGTTGATTCTGTTTACTCTAACCTCGTATCTCGGAGCTCTCTAATAGCAGCTCTGCTTGTGGGCAGCGTCTATATCCAGACCTGCCATCGGGCTGCAGCCATTAATCAGCTGCTCTGCTGTCCCACACATGATTATAGGTGAGGTTAAGGAGGCATGGAGGCCAATTATTGCACTGATGCTGCTACTGTTGCTGTCAGAATGCACAGAAGGTCAAAGTTCTATTCATTCCACCCTTGGAAGAAGGAAAAGTACCAGGAACTTTACGCAGTAGCCGGAATCAGAAACGTCCATCGTTCATTAGAACTACTATAGTAAAATAGTCCACTGATGCTCTTGATCTGGGGTCACCAACGTGGGCCCCTATGGACTATCTAAGGCATGCGTGTCAAACTCAAGGCCCGGGGGCCAAATGCGGCCCGCCAAGCTATTCTGTGTGGCCCGCGGGAGCTTAAAAAGAATTTAGTAAAGTCCATGCAGCAGAGTTTCTTAACCTGAGAAATTAAAAGTTTTTATTATAAACATTTGTCTCTTATGGAGTCATTACATCTATACCAGCGGTCCCCAACCTTTTTTTGTTCAGGGGACCCCTGATCTATACAGTCTTCTATTGACAGCTGGCCCTTCAGAGTGAACTGTACTGCTGATGTGGCCCCCAATCAAAATGAGTTTGACATCCCTGATCTAAGGTACCCTGGGGATATGTTCTAAAAATCAAACTAGTCAACAAGAGGGTCAAAAGTTGTTCTTTTGGAATCAGTTACATTAGCAATAATATTCAAATGACGATGGTAAGAAGAGTGTCTACTATTGGATGTCCCAGAACTGATTATTATAACATTGTTCAGGAAGACTGTATCAACAAGTAGTTCTTTGTATTACTAAGTACCCTTGAAGTAGCTCTCAGTTTCAAAAAAAGGTCGGTGACCCCCTGCTCTGGATTCTCGATGCTCTAGAAACAGTTACGTGACAGATAGACACAATGAAAGATTTCCTGAGGAAAACTAAAGTGTGCGTACTAAAATGCTTCCTTGGATTTACGGGCTAAAAGTGCTAGTTTCTCTCTGCTCAAACTACTGTCCATGAAAAGAGTGACGACGATGGTCAGTTGCCACATCAGTCCTTCCTAAATCCCTAAACCCGAGTGCTGCAGCTGCGGCAGATGCTCAGACAAACACACACCTTTCAAACCTCTACCTTTCCACCGTTCCTGTGGACGTGGATGTTGTTGTTTAAAGAAGTGGACCACCTCAACCCAGTGGTGCAGAGGTGGACAGGCCTCCATAAATCTTCTATCACTGCCGTGGTGGGTTGGTTTGTGCAGGCTGACAAAAGAATCCGGTTCGCTGGTCTCGTTCGGTTGTGTATTTTTGTCAGGATGTGGAGGTCTGGCTTCACGGAAGCAGAGAAGCAGGAGTGCGATGCCTCATGGGAGGCAGAGACAACATCAGCGGTGATCTGGAGGTCCCAGGCTCTTGCTGTCTGACCACCAAGTAAACCATGAAAAAGAAGGAAGTGGTGATGTCTAGACTGGACTGATAGGGTCTAGAGGGCTGCTTATCAGCACTTAGAGAAGGTACAGAAAAGAGGAGCGGCTTTGATGTTGAATAGGGATGCTAAACCAAGTCGAGGCTGCGGTCCGGGGCAGAGGTACTCCAGTGCATACAAACATATTTCAATTGAACCGAATGTTCATTTGTTAGGTTGGTCAGTGAGAAGTCATAAATCTGTCGTAGTTAAAACAAAATGTTCTCTAAAAAACAATATCAAAAGTCACATACTTCAGATTGGGATAAATACTCCAATAAAACAAACTAACAACACAATAAACATTTGTCTCTTATGGAGTCATTACATCTATACCAGCGGTCCCCAACCTTTTTTTGTTCAGGGGACCCCTGATCTATACAGTCTTCTATTGACAGCTGGCCCTTCAGAGTGAACTGTACTGCTGATGTGGCCCCCAATCAAAATGAGTTTGACATCCCTGATCTAAGGTACCCTGGGGATATGTTCTAAAAATCAAACTAGTCAACAAGAGGGTCAAAAGTTGTTCTTTTGGAATCAGTTACATTAGCAATAATATTCAAATGACGATGGTAAGAAGAGTGTCTACTATTGGATGTCCCAGAACTGATTATTATAACATTGTTCAGGAAGACTGTATCAACAAGTAGTTCTTTGTATTACTAAGTACCCTTGAAGTAGCTCTCAGTTTCAAAAAAAGGTCGGTGACCCCCTGCTCTGGATTCTCGATGCTCTAGAAACAGTTACGTGACAGATAGACACAATGAAAGATTTCCTGAGGAAAACTAAAGTGTGCGTACTAAAATGCTTCCTTGGATTTACGGGCTAAAAGTGCTAGTTTCTCTCTGCTCAAACTACTGTCCATGAAAAGAGTGACGACGATGGTCAGTTGCCACATCAGTCCTTCCTAAATCCCTAAACCCGAGTGCTGCAGCTGCGGCAGATGCTCAGACAAACACACACCTTTCAAACCTCTACCTTTCCACCGTTCCTGTGGACGTGGATGTTGTTGTTTAAAGAAGTGGACCACCTCAACCCAGTGGTGCAGAGGTGGACAGGCCTCCATAAATCTTCTATCACTGCCGTGGTGGGTTGGTTTGTGCAGGCTGACAAAAGAATCCGGTTCGCTGGTCTCGTTCGGTTGTGTATTTTTGTCAGGATGTGGAGGTCTGGCTTCACGGAAGCAGAGAAGCAGGAGTGCGATGCCTCATGGGAGGCAGAGACAACATCAGCGGTGATCTGGAGGTCCCAGGCTCTTGCTGTCTGACCACCAAGTAAACCATGAAAAAGAAGGAAGTGGTGATGTCTAGACTGGACTGATAGGGTCTAGAGGGCTGCTTATCAGCACTTAGAGAAGGTACAGAAAAGAGGAGCGGCTTTGATGTTGAATAGGGATGCTAAACCAAGTCGAGGCTGCGGTCCGGGGCAGAGGTACTCCAGTGCATACAAACATATTTCAATTGAACCGAATGTTCATTTGTTAGGTTGGTCAGTGAGAAGTCATAAATCTGTCGTAGTTAAAACAAAATGTTCTCTAAAAAACAATATCAAAAGTCACATACTTCAGATTGGGATAAATACTCCAATAAAACAAACTAACAACACAAATCCCCAGCAGAGAATTCCAAACAAATATTCTAGTTGCTTAGCACTTATAACAAATAAGGTCTGATATTGATTTTGTTAAAGAATTGAACCACGTTTGGTTAAATGGGCCAATTCACAGGGTTGGTCTAGATTTGAGAGTCTGTAAGCTGTTTTAACCAAAATAACTGGAAAATAAAAGATGGGTAAGATATCAGGTTTTATATAGATGGAAGGGAAGAGAACAAAAACGACAATATTACAATGTAGAGCTGGAATAGAGAACACCAAAAAAAGCACAAATACACTATGGTTTTGATAGAAATAGCTATAAAGCATCCAGAAAAAAAAGGAAGAAACATCTACTAAACACCTAGCTAGAACATCTAAGACTCAGATAATACAAAAGTTGACTCTTTTATTATTTTATTTACATTTATTTAGAGTCCTAGAATACAGTCACGTTACCTGGTGATGTTTAAAATGCTATCATATCGAAGGCTTAATTTCAGGTAGTTTAAGGTTATTGGTCCTCAGTGTGCATTTAGAAGAAATGTGTTTTTGTTTGCAAAGTAAAATACATTTGGAAAACATAAGAATGTTCCTCTTCTGAATGTGTATTTAACGCATTTTAAAAAAAGGTAAAGGTACCATACACTTCTTCTCCTCCCATGTTTGCATTTAATTTACCCTATTTTTGTTAAATATTTCATTTTGGATTGTTCTCATTTCCTTTTTTTTTTTGATTCGACATATTTTATAAATAGGTCGGACCGAATTAAAGTAAAACAAACAAGTAGTTAACCTAAGTTCTTGTCACGTTTTGTCCGGTCCAGCAGCAGCAGCAGCAGCAGCCTCTTGAGCAGAAGTGGCTCTGACCACTCACTGGGGCTGAGTGTGTTTGGTTTAGTGCATGTGTGACTGAATCCTGTGGACAGCATGAAGTATGGCCAGAGCAAAGGGGGAGTCAGTCCAACGTTACACTGAGCCCAGGGCTCCCTGTTTGGGTTGGCACCAGAACGCTTGCATTCTCCCAATCCAAACAGTGGAACTGTGTTCACAGCCCATCGCCTCTGTGATGGACGGGTCAGGCCACCACTCACCAAGCCTGTAAAGGATAGGCTGCGGTGCCAGGACCAGGTCGCTGAGGGTTTATGATTTTAGAGGCTGATTGATGTTAGTGTTAAAAAACATTTAACAGGCTTTGGGTGATATAAAAAGTGGGTTAAGATTTTTCTCCCGCTGTAATTATTCGTCCTTTTTCCAGTCATACTTTATTTTATAGCTGCGTGAAAGTAAAATAAATATTTGTACACAAAACTCTACAGACCTGGTGAAGCCAAAATACACCCCCAAAAGAGAGCCATATTATTTTGCAAATATAGTAAAAAGAAAAAAAAGCTACAATTTTATATAAAAAAAACCAAAACGTCAAAAAACAAAACACTTTAAGTTAAGAAGAATTTAAATTAAATTAACACAACTAAAAAATTAGCACATTGAGTATAGAGATGTTAACATATAGAAAGATAAAACTTGAGGAAAATGGCCAAAAAAAGCTTATATTTAGGCAGGAAAAAAAAAACTACAGTTCCAAAAAGAACGACATAGGTTTGAAAAAAAACAGAACGACATTCAACATAATTCTCTCCTCCTTGTTTTATAATCAGCCTGAGTCAAAGTTGAGTCACTGATTGCAGAAGCGTGTAGGAGTTCGACTTTGGTTCCTCAGTTTGTAAAAGGAATTATGTCAGTTGTGCTCCTGATAGGTCTGTGCTGATATGGGCTCTAATGATGTGTCATGATAAGATTCAACAGTTCACTTGAGAACGCGTCGCGTGACATCACTCTGTTTGAACAGTTTATTGCCTTAACACCGGGGCTCAGTCTGTGATGAGTTAACAGTACAAATCAGCTGTCAACAAAACAGTCGTGTAGTCTCACAGAGAGGAATTACATCATTTATGGTATATTTTTAAAATACAAGTCTGAAATGTTTTTTTGGGGGGGGGTTCAACAACTTTAGAGACGCTTAACGGTTTGCCCAAATTCATGTTTAAAATATAACGACATCAAACACCATTCAGCAAGAGCTAACAGCTGATTAAAATAAAATGGGCAAGAAGTTACTTTACGAAATTTTAGAACAATTTTTTGTGCAGATCTAAGGTGTCTTGTTAAGACTCAAATCCAGAGGACAATCCAGGCCTTATTTGAATCTAACAGCCCCGAATCTTTTTGGCTTTCATTTTCCTCGTCTTCTCACTGGAATTTGCTTGGCAGGTTCCAGAAGTGAAGGCTATGAAGATTGATGCGGGTTGTCACTGATAGGAAGTAAGAACTGCTAGGCTTGACCGAGAGCCCACATCTTCATCTCTTGACTCGGCAGGAAGCTGCATAGTTTGGCTGAGTTTATTCAGCGGGGAGTGTGTGTTAATGGTGAGAACCAGTGCCACAGCAGACTGTGAGCTTTCCCCCTCAGAGAGAAAGAAGAAGAAGAAGAAAAGTGCTGATTCCATCTGGAGTCCAGCAACCAACTGCACTAATTCTCTGAAACAACAAGGAGGAGCGAGGCGCTCGCTTTTTTTTATGAAATTACAAAAAATATATGCCAAAAAAGTTGTTCTGAAATGTTACAGCCGTGGTCTGAGCTGTTCAGTTATTAGCTCACTCGAACTTTTATGTATCTGGTAGTACATAAAGACGTTATTTAGCATTTGTGAATGATTCTTTGACTTGACAAAAAGCAGCTAGCATACCAGGCTAGATTAGCATAGTGGTGGGATTCCTGCCCACCAGGCAAAAGATTCCTGGTTTGACTCCACCTTGGCTCCATTCACAACCTGTGAATGGAGTTGTCAAAAAGGGTAAAAACGTAATGAAGGCATCCTTATGAATCATCATCCCAGACGCTTCTTCAGTTCTGA
>NC_024319.1:21242041-21251663 GCF_000523025.1 Cynoglossus semilaevis
TCCTATGGATTTGAGTCAATTCTACGGGTTCTAAATGTGTCCTCTTGTAAAAAGCATTTATGACAAACAGAGAAATAAGACGAGGTTCCGATGCATACTCAAGACCTTCAAACTTACAGTGTTTCTGTGAATGTTCCTTCTAGATCCACTACTACAGGCACCTGTGGAAACGCTCCAGAACATACAAGGCCTTTGGCAACAAAATCTTAACATTCCTCAACGGTCCCAGTTGGACTCCTGGAAAACCTCGACTAGGAGATCACACTGCCAATCCCAAGGTCTGTAACTCTATGAAATAAAATTCACAAAAGAATTTTCCCTCACCTTGCCTGCCTGACTTGTCCAAGGCTAGCCTTTTCTTTTATGTCTTAACAAATTATTTTTATTGCTAAGTTATTCAGATTTTATTGTGAGCTACAGGGTGGATAAAGTATATATATAAAACATTTGCATATAAAAAGCCAAAATGTTACTAAGCCTCACATTTCTCACAGCTAAGAGTAGGCTTAATAGCACTGTTGAGTCAAAACAGTTTAATATGAAAAATAATTTAAGCTTCATTTGTGTACGACTGAAAACCACTGTTTTCTACCTGAACTTTTGAGGATATAAAACAGTGTTCATGTTGAGTCTTTGTTTTAGTGTTTTGACTAAAAGTCTTATACCCTGAACCTTTGATGATATAAAACAGTGTTCATTTTGAGTCTTTGTCCTAGTGTTTTGACTAAAAGTCTTATACCCAAACAGGACGATAGAACTGTTTAGCAGACAAAAATTTTAAAGCTTACGCAACTAAATTTAATTTAAATTTTATTGTTTGATTTAATAATTATTGTTATTATTATTGTTGCGTCTTATTATTCTTCAACAAAATATGCAGCATATAGCAAACTGTTCGTTAGCATATATGTAGACATAATGCTGGTCTTTAAAAAACAGCTTCTATTAGTTGTCTTTATATAACTTCCTGTTTAGTTTTTTGTTTCGATTTGTCTAAAAGACGAATGTCGTCAACAATGCTTAGAACGTTAGAGACTCAATTCAGAGTTAGCTAAACTTAATCTGAGACTTGTAATCACGGGAACTTGACTGGGACTCAGGTCAAATGTTATAGGTGTAAAATAATGGAACCGCGTGACTTTTTCATGGAAATGTACAAAATATTGGGCCTGCTCGTGATGGTAAAACTCGAGAAAAAAATAATATTGATTTAAGTTTAATGAATACTTAGCTCAAAGATAACTCTAAGCTTAGCCTGGGAAAAATCAGTGAATTACCCGGTGCAGAATTCTGAAGCCAGAGCTGGATCAAATTTATCATTTCAGTGAGAATAAAAGATCTTTGTTTCTGCTGCCTCCTACACACAGAGTTTCATAACTGGGGGAAAATGAACTGTCAACACAGTCGTCCAGGATTGACTGCGTGGATCTGTTTACTCCTGGGACACAGGAAGGAAACAGTCTCAGTCTTTGTCAGAACTCCTGGACTTATTTGGCCCATTTCTGTCTATTTTTGTACCAAAACATTTAACCGATTGGTACTCATCGATCCCTGCATTTGAAATTTTTTTCCCAGGGTTTTTTTTTTTAGAACCAAACTTTCTCATCTGGGCCCTCTTTCTCATGCTCTCTCTTAAATTTGCTTCAAATCCTAATTCTAAACTCCGAAGTTGTGTAATCTCCAAGAGCTGAATCCAAATTCTTCAACCTAATGACACAGAGCATCATTTTATTTCAGTATAGTTTCAATCTCTCTCTCTCTTTCACCCCGCTGAGTTTAAAGAGACCAGTTCCGTCGTTAAAGTCAAAGGACAGTTTTAGTGCGAAAAGCATGAGGGCAGGAACCAAGTGACACTATCGGCATCGTTTCAAAGCAAACCACCAGGACGTTCCGTCGGAGCCTGTGTTCCTTCTTCTGCATGTACACTTTTAACCTCAACGGCGTGCGGTTTTCATTCCGCAGACTGCGTGTAAGGACGGTGAAAATTAACATTTTGTTTTTCCCCCTCGACAAAGGATTTTACAGCTTTTTATTTGATGTGGCTGTTTCTCATAAAACTCTGGATATATGCAAATTGTTCCAAAGAGAAAGAGAGGGAATGTTGTGACGGCTTTATTTAGACCTGTGTCTTTGGAAAAGTTGGAGCAATGACGCCAGAGGCTGCTGCAGTTGTTGTGAAAATATGCAGGCCTTTAAGAACTATGAAAAAAAAAAAAACTCAGAGGAGGTTAGATCAGCGCAAGCCAAAATACAGTCACAATAAGTCGAGATCAGATTGAAATATCGACGAAATAGTTAGAAATAGATACAGTTTCCCCCTAAAAAATACAGCCTCACATTAGGCAGAAAATAAGACATCTTTAACCCGGTAATGACTCACAAAAGTATACGCAAGAAGTCAAATAAGACAACTTTAACCCGGTAACGACTCACAAAAGTATACGCAAGAAGTCACTCCAACTCAGCCCAAAAAATAAAGCCATATCTGTGGCAAAGTGGGTTAGCCAAAAACCTTTATGCAAAAGGAAAAATAAAAAGTTAGCCCCATTACAGCTGGAAGTAGGAAAACAAAAAAGGTCAATAGTTTGAAGCGGGTCAAAGGATAACCAGACATGAGCCATTATAAAATAAATCAAACATTAAGTGTTATTTCAGAAATAACTGTCGTAGTCATAGAGATCATATAATCGTTCACAAGATATAAGCAGCTAAAGGTTAGCCAGAAATAGCTATACATTTGTATAAAGTGTAACCAAGGAACGGTTGTAATCCTGTCAAAAATATGGCTAAAATTAGCATAATGGTGTCAAAATGACTTTAGAAAGTAGCTAAAATGCAAAATGTAAATTTAAAAGTAAAGTTTAAAATTTAAAAGGCTCGGAAAAAAGAAATTAGCCAAAGTAGACAAACCTAGCCTGTAAGTAGCGAAAAGATGAATAACATAAATGCAGGAAAAGCTAAATGCTAACATATAGGACATTTTCAAAAGTAATTAAAGCCAAAAAAAAAGAAAAAAGTTTATTTGGTCCAAACAGAGTCCATGAGTGATTTGAATTTGAATTAAACTGGAATTGATTTTCCTGGTGCAGGTCACAGGGAAGGAGGTTGCTTATAATCCCAGCTGGTCTCTGTTTCTCCAAGTCTACGTGGTTCTTCACTTCCTGCTGGTGCTGGGGACATACGTCCACCTGTTTGAAACCAAGATGGTAGGTTCAGTGAATACTCATTATCGACTATTTCTATTTTCTTTTTTTTTTTTGTTAATTTCATCTGTACTCTTCATTACCTTCCTGGATATATAGAGGTGTTTGCGACTGGTACCTAAAGAGTTCTGTACATATTCTGTCTGATTGGCTGTGAGATTTAGGATGTCGTCCCTTGGATTAAGTGTGAAGGTGGTCCGGTCCAGGACCAGGAGCCCTGGACTGTGTCTGCCAGCATGATTTCGGTCAGTACAGTTCTGGATGTTGTCACTGAGTCCAGCCTGGATCAGAGTTTCTCAATGATCCAGCAGGGGAAAAAATACCAAGCTGCAGAAAGTTTTGGCCAACTTTCTGAGCGAATGACTGATCAGCTCTTCCTCTCAACAACAACCTGTGTCTGGGATTTTCCACTAAGGAAGAACCTTTACCCTTTCCTTCCTTTCTTCTTCCCCTTATTCCTCTCCTCCTTCCCTTCTTCCTTTATTCTTTTCATCCTTTCCTCATTCCTTCCTTCCTTTCCTCCTTCCTTCCTTTATTCTTTTCTTCCTCTCCTCATTCCTTCCTTCCTTTCCTCCTTCCTTCCTTTATTCTTTTCTTCCTTCCCTCATTCCTTCTTTCCTTTCTTTATTCTTTTCTTCCTTCCCTCAGCCCTTTCTTCTTTCCCTTCTCTCTTCCCTTTTCCCCGCCTTCCTTCCTTATTTCCTTCATGCATTCATGCATTCATGAATTCTTTCCTTCCTTCCTTATTTCCTTCCTTCCTTCCTTCCTTCCTTCCTTCCTTCCTTTATTCTTTTCTTCCTTCCCTCAGCCCTTTCTTCTTTCCCTTCTCTCTTCCCTTTTCCCCGCCTTCCTTCCTTATTTCCTTCCTTCCTTCCTTTCTTCATTCCTTTCTCCCTTTCATTCTTCCTTCTTTTCTTTCTTTCTTTCTTTCTTTCCTTTTCCTCACTCCCTTTTCACCTCCTTGAACAAAGAACAAAGGAAAGAAAGAAGTTCTTTGTTTGTTTGTTCAGTGTTTCCTTCCTTCCTTCTTTCCCATCGTCTTTCCTAACTTCCTCCTTCCTCTTTCTTTTTTTCTTTCTTTCTTTCTTTCTGTCTTTCTTTCTTTCTTTCTTTTGATGTCATCTCTAGTTTCATTATTATTATATATTTTTTTTATCTTCTATTTCCACTTTCTTTGAGTGCAGGAGCCTGTAATGTACCATTTTTGTGATTTTACCATTTCCCTTCCTGGTGCTGATGATGTCATCTCAGATGGTTTTTTTTTTGTTTTGTTCTTGTTTAAAATGGCCTTGACTTGAGGCTCAGACGAACCTGGACACATAAATTATTGTCCGGCAGCATTTCATGAGCTGTGGCTGCTCTGAACCTGGGAGTTTGAATATGAAGGAGCTGAAAGATGATTTATCCCCGGGTCTCTGCCACAATTTGTTATTTTCCCTCCCACTCTCTGATTACTGCGTCCTCAGGACTGTTTGCTCAGGGAAGTGGCGAAAAACCGACAATTAGGACGTTTGTGTTCACTGTCGGACCACCAGCTGGAAGCAGGGAGGGAAGCAGAGAGGGAGGGGCGCGAGAGGAGACCTCCACTCCACCCTTCGAGGAAAAAAAGGAAAAGAAAAGCAACAAAAAAAAAAAAGGCGTGAGGAGGGAGAGAGAAGGGGGGTGGTAAAGATGAAGGAACAAATGAGAAGGAGAGGAAAGAACAAACAGATGTCAAAGTGAACAACCATCAAGGGTAAAAGGAGAATAAAGAGGAGACGTTAATGGGGACAAATGAAAGGAAAGAAAGTGAAGCAAGGGAGAAAGGAAGCGAAGGGACAAAGACGAAATGTCCACTAGTGAAACAGCAGCGACACGAACCGTCGAAAAGCTCCGTTAAAATAAAGAGGAGCAGTGTCCCAGTGTTGAACTGGACCGCGTCCGCATTTTTTCCTGACAGTTTTTCGATTATTACAACTATTTACGTCCAGGTTATCGTGACTTGCATCACAGACTTTTTCCGTTTCTTCACAATTAAACCAAATGTCCTTGTTCTTCTTGTTTCAAAAGTTAGCTAAGCAGTGGGCCAAATGAGAGTCCGCCCTGCGTTTTTTTTTTTTTTTTTTTTTTTTTTTACACGCCGTCATTATTTCTCATAACCTCCAGTCCTGAAATAATCCCGCTGTCATTCCACCTACTGCTGAAAATAACTTTATCTGCGGACCTTGGAGCCCCGAAGGACTCACAGCTCAGCTCTAATCAGACCTGACAGGCTGCACCGACTGTCATGGTTTTTGCGCTCTGATCCTTTGGATCCCGTCCCGAGAAAAGTGGAGATATTCAGGGAGAACATGATCATATCATGTGTCTGTGTTCCCATGTGGGGGCTCAAATGATTCAAGCTCCCCAGGGTGGTGGAGGATTATGACTCTTGGAGAACAAACATTTGTTAAAAAACTGCCTTTCACGTCCCCGGCTGATGGTTTGATGTGATGTTTACTGTATCTGGCCCACTGGGTCTGAACCCAGTCTGGGACCAGTCAGTAGAATTTGGGCGTTACTTTCTGTTTTTAACATTGGAAAAATGTAAACCGAAGCTGACAGAGCAGGACGGCCTCGGGAGACGCTGAGATTCCAGCTGCTGCTGCTGCTGCTGCCGCTGCTGCTGCCGCCGCGGCCCTCAGAGCCAAGACTGTAGGTTGGAGAAGAGAGAAATGAGCCAGTACATCACGTTCTCTCCTCCACTGTGTTTCACATGGCTTAGATAATCACAGTCACAATCAGATCAGAACTTTTTGTCTTTTTGCTCCAGGACTGAGAATTGATGAATTGATTTGGCTGAAAAAGAATTCTTAAAATGTTCCCTCTTAGGTCGTTAGAAAATGGGATTTTTTTTTTTTTTTTGGGTCTTTCTTTTGTCTCCTTTTCATTTTTTTCTATATCCATGCTTATTATTTCAATAGAAGAGTTCCTTCCTTCTTTTGGTGTTTCTGTGTTCTTCTACTCTTTTTTATTTTCCTTAACTTTGCTCCCTCCTTCCTATTTACTTTTGTTCCCTAACTTATACCTTTGGTACTTTTCAACTTTTTTGCCTCCGTTTCAGGCCTGGTTTTCTCTCTTTACCTCCCCGTTCCTCCACTTCTGGTACCTGTGCTTGCCTCTTTCCTCTTTTTTTTTTTTTTTTTTTTTTCCTCCTTGCTGCATTTTCTACCGTTCCTTTCAACCCTTCTCCCGTCTCCTTTCCTCCTCTTTGTGTGTGTGTCTGTAACACTCTACCCCTGAAGGTCAGACCTGTTTTGTTTGGCAGTGTTGGATAAACACTCAAACTCAGCCTTCTGGGTTCTTTTAGATTGGATTCTTAATATTTTTTCCGTTATTTTTTACGACAGCTCTCCCTGTCAGCTCCCCTCTGACTGCAACTAAACCAACCGCGATGTTGATTCAAGCAGTAAACTCTCATGTAGCTGTATTTTTTCAAAACATACTTTCTGCCTGCAAACGCACACTTTCTCATGTTTAACCGAAAATGTCTGTGTCTGTAGATGGTCTCTCAGCTGACGGTACTGGGAATGATCGGCTACATTCTTCTCACCCTCACGTCTCTGGGATTCATCATCGACCAGAGGTACGCTACGGCGGTAATTGTTTATCTAGTCTGATTGGATTTTAATGTTGTCTTTTGAAGATTTCCCAGCAACCGAGGCTTCCAAGACAAATGTCAAGGTTTTCGTTTCACATAATCATTTATAAGTGGACAAAAAAAAGCATTTTCTAACAAAAATATTTTTCTGTTTTTTATCAGAGGTCATTTAACACGTTCTTTTTTTTTTTGCCCCACACTTTGATTAAAATTTACCCCGTATGACATATTTTTGTAGTTAAAGTTGCGTTCTTCAGTTTTCATTAAACTCCACTATCTGTTGACCTTATGTAACGAGAATTAAGATGAAACTGGCTGTTCTGTTCTAGTCGTTGCTGCCAGCGGAATCGGAGGAAACAACAGAATTAGCCGCTAGTCTTCTTACCGGGGGGTAACGGTTTACGTGGTTACGTCGCCATTGCTCATGAATTTATTAAGAATGTCTACCATTACGTTAAGTTACTCTACCGTTTCTTCTGGACTATAAGTCGCACGAGCCAAAAAATTCATAATGAAGAAGAAAAAAAAAACATATGTCGCTGCAAAGTGTAAGTGGTACCGGCGAGCTAGAGTGCCCTCTAGCGGCTGTCAGTGTGAAAAAAAAAAACAAACATGTACATTTTCAGTGCTACAGGAGTGGCAGATACTGGTACACAAGCCTAGAGTGCCACCTAGCGGCGGTCAGTGTGAAAATAACAAACATGTGAAATTATATATTTTAATATATAAGGCGCACCGGAATATAGGTCACAAACCCAGCCAAAGGATGAAGAAAAATGCGACATACAGTCTGTTGCAAAGTTGTTGTTTTTTTTTTGTTTTTTTTTGTCCTTTATTTATGGATCCCAGGTATAACTCAGACTCTTCTGATGTTTTTATAGTCTAGATTGTAGGTCAACTACTTCCTGTATATGGATTCAATGTCTGTAATGTGTTTCAGTCATTTAATAACAATTTAAACAGTGTTCACTCGCACAGAATCCCATAGAGAAAACCTGAGTGGTTAAAAGTTTTGTGCTGCTTCATTTGATAACGTTGTGTCATTGAGGTGAATCTGCATCGTCATTAAATATAACTCAGAGATGGCGTCAGCAGTATAAAGGCCACTGCTGAGTGCTCTGATGTGAAACGTATGATTTTCTCTATTGATAGTGGGAATGGAGTGTAAGTCATTTACAAAGCAGCAAACATCAACAACATTAAAGACTGATCAAGGAGATAACCCAAAGAAACTTTGCGAAAGTATTTGTCATTGACTCCTGGTTTCTCGATCTTAGGCCTTCAGCTGCTATGTTGGAGATGCTGCGCTGCGTCGTTATGATGACGCTGCAGAACTTCGGCCACGTGAAGAGCCCACTACCCTCGCTCACCGTGCCCATGGAGGTAAGACAGTTGGGTTAAATCTTTTGGTAATGTTTAAGTTACCAAATAAAAAACTTCTATAATTGTCACAACTTGTATGGCAGGGCAGCGCTAAAGGTTAGCCCAACAGAACAAAATTCCATTTGATTTAATGCCTTATTTGCTTCACCTAACTGAAAAATTGGGGAGTTCTTCTGACATCGGAACAGTACAGATGTGGAGTCAGGGAAAAAAAAAAAACCAAACGTTCACGTGCAAATGTCATCAGCGGGCGTCAGTTCACAGCAGACGGCACTAATCGTTACCAGAAGTGAGAGAAAGGTAACTGTAATGAGAGGTCAGCTACAGCTACAATCACGGCGAGAGAGGGAGAGAGAGAGGGAGAGAGAGAGAGAGGGAGGGCGGCTCAACAATTTTATGGTCAATTGGTCAACACATCTGGACTCATAGATCATAGAGCGGAGCACACACACACACACAGATACAGGAAACATGACATATTTTACACATAAAATGCCACAAAATATATTATATAATGCAATCCAGAAAATCAAAAATTGCCAGTAAAATGGTTATAATGTCCTGTTATGGTTCTAGAAAAAAAAAAATTAAAAAAAAAAATCTATTTACATGTACAAACTACAAATCTGAAATGGAAAAACAATATATTGGAGATAAAATTGCATAAAGATATTTTTTTTTGATTTTTTTATTATTATTTATCTGAGCGTTTTCAATGCATTCTTTTAAAAAAATCTCGGAGCAATAAGTTAAAACTACTACGAATAGAGATTTAACAGATGTCATACATTTTTTTTGAATGTAGAAAAATCAAATTTTGAGGGAAAAAAAAAATCATTTGAAATTGTGCTCGATTTAGGGCCGGTATAATCTATATTTTGGTTCCTATATTTTTTACCAGTGGGTCAAGTCTGGTCCTCTCGGTATAAAGGAATACATGTCTTTATTAAACCCACACGTGCTGCAGCTGTGTGTCTTTCTGAGAAGAATCTCACACACACACACACAGCCATTATTTCTTCCTTTTTATACTTCTTCTGTGGAGCCAATCATTATGTCTGATTCAGAGCAGCAGTCCATCAGCTCCGTGGAGTCCAACGGCCGTCTCCGCTGCAGGTGGAGCTCATTGAAAATCCCTCACATTTGACTCCAAATGCTTCCTGACACATTATTGCCTTTTGTTCAGAACTACAGCGAAGAAAGAGGGAGGCAAAAAAAACTAAAAAAAAAAAAAAAAAAGTCCTCCCCGACCCCCCGACCCTTGAATCTGACAGGTAGTTTGAATGATGTACGGCTGTGAAGCGTGAGGTGAACGTCCAGAGGTTTGGTTCAGACAGAGAACGTGTGGGTTTTGAAGTCGGGCCAATCAATTAGGCAACGCTTGATGTAGGAGAAGGGAGTGAGGGAGGGGAAATTA
>NC_024319.1:21251679-21274755 GCF_000523025.1 Cynoglossus semilaevis
GGTGGGGGGGGGGGGGGGGGGGGGGGTTAAGAAAAGTGGGGGCACCTTAAAAAGAAAGGGGGAAAAAATGGGTGGTGGGCTTGCAGTGCTGTGATATAGTGCAGCCTTAAAGCTCACACTCTGGTATTTATAGCAGCTCTGGAGATTTCCCTTGTAAAGCTACAGACCTCACCTGTTTAAAAAAAAAAATAAAAAAAATCCTGACTGTGAGGCTTGACATATAGGCTTTGCTGAGATAAAGAAAAATTGAAACTTTTGAACGTTGCATAAGAAAAAAAAAAATCCCAGGTCTTTAAGGCTTGTCAAAAAGGCCTCTCTGCCGCTACTGTACAGTAGAAATGATGGTTAAGTCGTGACAGTTAGCCTAGCAGAGCTAACTGAAATAGGCTACAATATTTATATCTGTATCTGCAGTGTTGGAGATGGGCAAGTTGTGTCAAACTCTGCATTTGTATTTGCAGTACTTTAGGCAGCTGGCTAGCTGTGAGATTTATGAATGAAGCAAAACGTATATAAGTTGAAGATAAAAATGTCCTTTGAAATCAGAAAGCTAAAGAAAAGAACTGTACGCCCAGTTACAATGACATTTCTTCCCATGCCGGCCCGTCATTAAAAATTATATTTTAAAGTAAAGGACTCATTAAAACCCACGCTGGGACTAGACCCCGGACACGCCTTATCTACCAGGGATATTTTCATATATATTCCAAATCACTGCCTTTAAATACATCGTCATCCATATAGGACGTTCAAGCAGTTCTTGCACTGTTGACCCCCTGCTTTAAAGCCAGGGTCGGTCTTTTTGTTTCTGGAACACTTTAAAGTCACACTTGAGGTTTTCTTTTTTTTGAAGTGTGCTTTTATGAGGCACTGATGCGGAGTAAAAGTCGACTGTGACTCCGAAGCCGGTCTTTAGCAACCCGCCTGGGACATTCGACACTTACACCGCGAGGAAAATGTTGCTCACAGGAAACGATTAAAATTCAAATCCTTTTTTTTTTTTTTTCAGCAACTTGACAAAAGGTCGATTGATATTTTTGATTAAATATAAATATAAATAATATTTAAAATATTTTTTGCATTTTTTTTTTGTCTTGTAAGATCAATCGGTCAGTACTACGACCAACATACAGTACAGTACCTTCTGAGACTGGTTTAGAGAGACTAGACTCACTTTGAAAACCAGACACTAGACACATATTTTGGTTTTTTCTAAGGGTCAGGTTATTATTTACAAGAATTAGATCAGTGTTTTTCAACCTTTGGGTTGTGAACCCAAATGCGATCACCATAAACTCATCTGAAATGTCTAGTTACTGATAGAAAAAACATTGATAAAAATGATTCTTCTCTAAAATTAAAATGATTAAAAACACCACACACAATCGTAAACAAATTCTTTCACTTCAATGAATAATAAATGTAGCGCATTCAAATATCTGAGCCAGTTACAGCTACTTAAATGTCTGTGGGGGTCGCCAGAAATTTGTGATGGGGTCGCAAGCCAAAAAAGGTCGGGAACAAGAACAAGAACAAACACACACGCATACACATGGACTGAAGGCGATATTACGAGAACAGGGAATCGATACCATAGGGTCAAAGTTTGTTGATGTGGATCTCCACACAATATGACATCATGTTAAACCGGACAATTAAAAAACAATAAACACATTCAGCTCTTTGAAATTCATGACCAGAACTGTGATATCAACATGATAACAAAATCTAGGATGACACCTCATGAAGGTGTGTCAACAAGCCATAAAAGCGGTTGTAGACATTAGAACCATTTAATAAAGGTGCTGTAAAAGGTTATCGTCCAATTATTCTTTAACCAATCCATCAAATTCCCCGGACGATGATTGTGGTTCAAACTGAAAAGAAAAATACCATAAAACCAACGATTAGGTGTTAGATAATCTACCTGGAGCATCTTTATGTTTATGTCTTATATAGTTATTACCTGTATAATATTCAGTGTAGCCAGGTTTATTGTAGTGTTTTGTTTCCTCAACTTCATCCAACTGTTATCAGGGTATGACTGATACAAATACTATGAGTGATGCCTAAGGTTAAGGAGAAAAATGATTAGCTCATCAGAAAGCATGTCGTAGGTGGTTTTGTCCGGACAAAGGAATTTCACCACAGTGTTTCTTAACAAACTTGCTTGCACTCACTTTACTGCAAAAGGTACTGTTCAGCTGACGGCGTCCTTGCAGCTGAACACGTCAAAATAATCTGGTGGTGATTAATCTATGGAAACCCAGGCGTACTTAAAACACAAAGGTGTATCGATTTAGTCCATTCTACAGTCTAAGCAGCTGATTTATCTTCGTAGATACGCACAGAATGCAATAAAGTAGTTCAATACTGTATTGTGCATTTTCTATTGGAGTAGTACTGCTATACAAAAAAAAGTTACAATTTAAGTACAATGATGATAAGGAAATGTAGTTTTGCAGTCAGTACAGATACCTTTGGTTCTGTCCACTCGAAGAGGTCTAATACGGAAATGTTCGTGTATGAGGTTTGGTTGTCCACTGGTTTGTCCATTTTGTGTTCACGTGAGAGCTGCAGCAGTTGCCTGTGTAGTCAGTGGGAGACGGAATTTGAAAATAAGAATTGTAACGATTGAAATTGCCTCAATTAAATATTTAAAAAGTTAAAATTACAATTCTAATTGCGCAACTCTAAACAAAAGGAAAGGATGTTGTCTTGAACTTTTTTTAAGGATTTAATTTCAACATGCTGTTTTAGTCTGGTAAAATGTATGGAACCACACTATGGTGTGTTCTTTCACACACTCTACTCTAAGCTGTGACGGTGTGATATAGGTGGGCTTGCGAGCGATTGTCACTTTGGCCTGGTCAGAAATAAGAGACACTGCAGTAGCAGATGTTTGAGCTAGAACCGCCTTTGCGATTTTTAAAAAAAAAAATGAACTAAGTGGATTAACGCTCATGCGAGTCGGACACTCGAGAAGGGCGTCTAAATCGACCTGATCGGCGTTGAACTGAAGACGTACGTTGTTTTTTGAACCTTCACTGTATTATTCCGTTTTTTTTTTTTTCATCTCCGCTCCGACGGTGTTTTCCATCATGTGTCAGACTTTAGGACGTGGGGCAGATAAATGAAGCAGAACTCAGAAGTGTAGGTCAGAACAATATTATGAAGTTCATGTCAAATAGAACTCCAAATAACGCAACACCGTGTGGCTTCTCTTTCCTGCGGCTGCGCCAGACACGATAAGAGACGGGAAAGAAAGGTCCGGGCGGTCGCTGTTGTTTTAAAAGAGTGGTTTCCTCAGGCAGGATCTCAGGTGAGAAAGGTCAGAGGTCGGACAGCAGGATTCTGCACTGCCGCCGCGGGTGAGGATCAGGGCTGGGGTTAACAGCACTGTTTGGAGCTGGTGGAAAACTGCAGGAGCATGACATCATCTTAGAACCGGCTGGATTGGAATGGAATGGAAAGAAAACGGAAATCTCCTCCTACACGGAGAAAGCGGAGGGATTTGAAAGAGGAACGCTGGGTGCAGGGAATTGTTCCGATGGAGTAAACAGCGGGGTGGTCGAGGGAACGCAGTGTGAAATATTATCAGTTGATGTGCAGGGGACGGTGCCCGTCAAAGAGAAACCACTTGGTTTATGTTGTCAAAGCACGTGCCAGGTAAATCTGTGGAATTCTAACAGCCGCTGGACCTTCGGGGGATTTTTCGGCAACTGTTTGGTTTGGCTTTACACGGGGTTCACTTTCCAGCCTTGACTTTCTCCTCTGTTTCTTTTTCTTTTATTTCTCTTCCTATTTGTGCTCTAATTCATGGGTGAAAGACAACAGTCCAGTTTATGACGTGCCCTTAGAGACGACATATGAACCTGGATGAACCTAAATAAACCGCTCTCTTACTTTTCTTTTTTTTTTTTTTTTCAGGAATACTTTCAGTGACACAGTGCCGCATAGTGGTCGGAGAAAGGTGTTTAAATGTTCATTTGTCCTTGTCGTTTTTTTTACACCCTTCGTTTTATTCCAAACTCTTAACAACTTTCACAAATACGATCAGAGCGAGCAGCTAAAGCTAGCTACGACTAGCTTAACGATTCAACACAACTAAAAGCGACTTTGCTCAAAATATTGTAAAAAAATGAAGCGAAAAGGCTAAACAGGAAATTGATGAATATAAATATGGAAAGACATACAAGATGACAAACACTGTGATTGACAGCTGCTGCTGTCCAATGATAAAGCAGCTGTGATGAAAAGACAGATTTTTCCACGTTTAAAATCTGGACTTGATGACGAGATTGTTTGCGAGTTTAATGACATAAGAACAGATCTTTTGATTTATTTTTTTTTTTTGCCCCTCCGTACTTCTCTGCCCCTGAATGCCACACGAGACAAAAGCTCTGGGAAGAGCCGACTGACATTCAGCTCCGCAGTAGGAATGTTTTTATAAATATCTCTGGACGGATAAAAGAAATGAGGTTAAAGAATCAGTCATTACAGGCCCTCGGAGGCTCGTTCCTTGTGAAATGCCACTGAAACGAATCCGCC
Organism: Cynoglossus semilaevis; assembly: GCF_000523025.1. Taxonomy (NCBI): domain Eukaryota; kingdom Metazoa; phylum Chordata; class Actinopteri; order Pleuronectiformes; family Cynoglossidae; genus Cynoglossus; species Cynoglossus semilaevis. The sequence goes on from NC_024319.1 coordinate 21,256,231, forward strand.
GTGGACCCGCATCGTCTGTGTGCGAGTACAAACGGGGCCTCCGTTTTATGATGGCTGAAGGGGTGGTTCATGTTGTTTCTAAAAGTGCGTCTCTCTAGGTCTTTGGGTGTCATGGCAATGTGGCCATTAATGGATTTTTATTTTAACAGTCAGTGAAAAATGACAAATGTGAAGAAGAAACAAACCTTTTTCACCTTTATCCAAATCATAATGTAAAGTCTATTGATCTCCGGCTGCACTTTAGTAAACACCAGCCTGGACGTTTTAATGATATTTTGCACACCACCAAACAAAACCCTGCTGAAGAGTATATGTAATAAAATATAATTGTAGTTTATATATTCTCACAATTCACTAAAATCTCGGCCCGTTTAGTTGAAGACAACTCTGATATACTCGCAGGAATTGAAGAAAGACACTGACATTTTTCATTTTTCAGTTATTTTTCAATAGCTCGGATTCTCTTTTTATTTCAGTTTTAACAGCCATTTGCTGCCACCAAGTGGACATGTATTTAATTGCTGTGCCTGTCACACATTGACAAATGAAGAAAAACTATTTGCAAGATATAAATAATATTTTTTCAGAACGATTAACTGAAATTGGGTAATGTTCCACGGCATCCCAAATGATCTCCCATATATACATATATATAGCAAAAAAGGTTAGCCAAACCCAAATGATCTCCCATATATATATATAGCAAAAAAGGTTAGCCAAAATATGTTACGGTGTAGCCACTGAACGGAAATTGGTCACAAAAAGCTAACCGTTACTCAAAGGTTTAGCTACAAAAGCCTAAAACAGCTAACATTTGATCAAGAAATAGTAAGAATGCGAAAGCCGCTATTTCACTGTAGTTCTGTGATTAATAGTGGTGCTAACAAATTAATATTTGAAAACGTATCTGTCATGCTAAACACATGAATTGAGGAGTTTTCTTTTTTTAAACCTTAAAATTGAAGAAAGAGCGAAAGGCCAAAGACGTGAGTGTGTGGCAGGGCTTTCGGTGTAGCTTAAATCATTTTAGCAGAGCTTTCTGTGGTTTCTTTGCTGGAGTTTAGCAGTCGTCCAGATGCAGCAGTCTGCAGCTCCGCAGAGCCAGCTTCACACTCATTTTCCGTACCACTGTTCAGTCCAGGTTGTGGGGGACTGTCAGCAGCCATATGGAGTGAGAGGGAAACAGAGAGGTTTCTGGAAACATCCCATTATAGGTCATATATCACAGCTTTGACAGAAGCCATTCTGCTGTGTTTTCCTTCCAATCAGGAAAGAGACAGAGAGGGAGAGGGGAAGACGAAGCATCTCTGGCCATCAACAATACCTGAGTCAGGGCTCTGCTTAATGTACTTTTGGACTATTATTGTCGTTTCACTGCAGAGTTTCTTGTCTTATTCTGTAGCTGGAAGTAGAAATTTAAATTTGTTTTATGAGAGTTCCTACGTACGAGTTTTTTTATTGGCTACATACAGCAAACTATTTCCGAACTATAAGTCGCATTTTTTTTCATCCTTCGGGCGGGTTTGCGACTTGTACTCAGATGTGACTTATATATTAAAATATATAATTACACATGTTTACCACTGTAAAGCACTGAAAATGTACATGTTCATTATTTTCATACCACCAGCCACTAGAGGGCACTCTAGGCTTGTGTACCAGTATCTGCTCCTCCTGTACCACTGAAAATTTACATGTTCATTATTTTCACCCTGACAGCCGCTAGAGGGCACTCTAGGCTTGTGTACCAGTATCTGCTCCTCCTGTAAGTCGCCCTTTTTTTTATCTTTTGGCTGGTGCGACTTACTATACTCCGGACTGACTTATAGTCCAAAAAATACTGTACTTCTATACTCCGCAGTGACTTATAGTCCAAAAAATACTGTACTTGTTGGTTTTATCTTTTACAAATAAATCACAGAATAGAATTAGGTGAATCGGGACCTGAGCTCGGGATCCTGCTGGAGTAAATAAAGCCTGAGTTTAGAGAAAGAGAAAGTCCACAGGAACCGCACATTTGTGGCTTTTCCAATGACTACCCTTAACAAAGTATATGTGCCCAAAACAAAGTGAGTGTGAGCTGATTTGCTGAGATCTGCGCTCCCTGAGAGCCGCTGCCGTCTGGACCCAGTGCTTATTTGTAGACGATCAAACCCGCTTCCTTCCACTGTGTAATGTGTCCCACATGGATTTCCTCGCAGACTGGGGCAGATGAGGGTAGAGTGAGAAGAGTATCAACACAGAGGGCTTTGATAGGAACATCTATTCTGTTTCCCTAGGTTTGAGTGATATGTTGAGCCGCGCCAAGCCCGAGCTCTGCTCTCCACATCCATCTCCTCCATCAGACAGACTAGACGCAGCCTCCTAGGTTTGGTCATTTGTTTTGGAAAATCGCAGAGGTTTGCTCCTTAGAAAAACAGGGCTCATAGTGTAGGCTGAAGAAAAACAAGCCTCAAAAATTTCCCGATCAGAACATGTGAGGTCTAAAAAGTGTGCCTTAGTTTAGAAGCCGCAAATATTCTTGCGTCAAAGTCCATTGAGAAAATCCGTTCTTTTACACTTTTGGATTCACTGTTGCCATTCTCTTCAAGTCCCAATATGTATGACCTAAAGACAAAACGACCACACGGGGCAGCGGTTGGCCCCAAAGTATTAATGTTAAAACATTTATTTTCTCCATGGGCTTTGGTGCGAGAGAGTGATGATGTTTTTGTAAGCAAAAATGTAGAAACATAGCTAAACCACCCAACAAGATCAACGATGACTTAAATAAAGGTAGCTAGCAGGAAACAACAGAAAGTCGCTTAGCATTAGCCAAAACAATTTAGTAACGACAACAATTAGCCAGACTTTAACCAATCTTTTACTCTATGTCTGAAGCAAACAGTGATGCTACGTTGTTTATCTGAGAGTATTAAGGACACACACAGGTTTTGCAAGTTCCGTTTACTGAACAGTAACCGCAGTAAAAACAAAGTTTATTTCAAGGTGTGCGTGAGTTCCCTTCTTTTCAAACGCTTTGTTTTCTTAGATTGTGTGACGGTTAGAAAACAGTGGCACCTTGAGAAACAAGTCCTTAGTCAATGCAGGACAGAGACACTCCGAGGTTAAGGAGCAGGTTGTGTCCCCAGATGCGGGTAGACGAGGGTCATAGAGGTCGCCACCATAGGGGACCAGAGTATTAGAAACAGTCTGCAGCTCCACACCCCTGTGCCTCCCACTCCTCCTCCTCCTCCTCCTCCTGCTCCTGCTGCGTTCTGGACCATAAACTGCATCCTACATCACAACTCAAGCCAAAACCAGCCCGCTGTCCATCACAGGCACATACACACAAAACGAGAGAAGCCTGATGGGAAAAAAGTAACGTTTCCTCCTGGACACACAGCTGTTTTCCTCAGAGAGAGAAAGAGGGGGGGAAAAAAGCAGAGAGGGAGAATAAAAATGTGACGACAGACGAAACAAAGGTAAAAGAGCAGATTTAGCAGCGGTGCAAAAAGATTCAGAACATGTTCGGGATCTTTTAAGAAGAAGATGAACTTAAAAGAATTTCGCAGGGTAATTTATGTCGTCATAAACTACAAACCAACCGATGTAAACATAATTCATCTCGTGAATCTTCCCCTGGTGTTTTTTTTTAACCTGACATGTAAACTGTTTTAAATTATCTTTATGAATTCTTATTTATTATTAGTTTTACTCTTTAGTCTTGTTCCTTTAGAAAACCCATACAGATTAGACATGACGTAAAGTAAAAATGATTAACGTCACAGGAAGACCTGCAGCAACGCCTAACACCGAATTCAAATACGTTCTTTGAATTTGAATATGTAATAAGCATTTGTTTTGCTTCAGGTTAGTCGTTCAGACTTTGCTAAAAAAAAATCAGCAACATCTTACAGCGAGATGGTAGAGGTCGTACAGTCATTTTAGCTTCAACAGTCAACAGCATCACAAACCGATAGGTGAATTTAAAAAAGTTAATTTATTAAGCATTAAACCACTTGGTGATTTGGCAAAGTTTTTTTTTTTTGGTGAATGCCCCTTTCTGACGAAACCTGGGATCAACCTGGAAATGTGTGCTTGGCAGACAGGAGGCGCTGCTACTATGACATTAATGAATTTCAGAGCCTGTATATAAACAGTATTTTTTTAACCATATTTTTTACACACTTTCTTTAACTACATTTTCCTTTATTATTTATTTAATAGGGACTTGCATGAAAATTAAAAAAGATAATTAAAATGATAAATATGATTTATTTATCAATATAAATATGATTTATGGTTATAATTATTTGTATTATTTTTAAAATTATGTTTTATTGCAACTTTTAGTTCTGGTGCTGAAAGCTATAAACTTTGTGCTTTGATTTGGTTTCAGTCTGATATAAACGTGCTCAGTGGACGACCTTAATTGAAAATGTTTTAATTTTTTCACAACAGTAAAGAAACAAAACAAAGAGCAGATGTGAAATTTAGATCATCATATTTTGTGAGAAAATAAAGGCGGTCGAAACTCGTTGAAATTCATGTGTCGCTTTCTGTGTTTTGCTCAGGTCTTTGTCGCCCTCTCTCTGCTGTACTGGTTCCTGCAGAGCGTCTCTCAGCTCGTCAGCATCAAGAAGAAAAGCGCCTGAACGAGCTGCGGTCGTTTTGACGTCACAGAGCCAACAACACAGGCTTTGACAGATTGTAACGACGACTTAAACAATCAATATGCTCCCGCAAGTTGATTCTCCTTCGTCAATGTGTCATTTACTGCTGATTTTAATACTGTGGAGAGAAGAATTTGAGCAATAATATATTTTATCTTTAGCATTTATTCATTCTGCTTGTCAAAAATATGAATTGGTTCTGCTTATTTTAAATGTTGTTTGTGCTGCTGCTTGAAAAAATACAACAGAAAATCTGTAATCCTTTTGTTTGGAAAATAAAACATTGTTGGGTTGTAGTAATAATTGTTTGTATTTGTGTTTTGCTTTTTAAAATCACAATATATGAAACCTTATACTTGCTCAAAGGTGGGGTTTTTTTTTGTTTTTGTTTTTTTTTTTTTTGGAAGTGCAAACTCACTAAGACCTTATTTATCTTCATAATTTGCTTTTTATCTTATCTTCTATGTTATCTTCTTCAACGGGTCATTTTTATCTCACTGTTTCTCTAACAGGAAACCACAATCTCAAAACATCATGCTCTCCCGCAGCAGAGGGAAACAGTTCATGCAGATTTAATCTCCTATTAAAGATCACAGACGCTGGTAAACGTCCAACACTCCAGGCAAACTTTAGTTTTTTTCTACTGCTAACTGAAGTTTAGAGATTTTTCAGATATTTTGGTCTTACTTACAGCATGTGTTGTTTTTTTTTTTCTCTGCCTCACATTACATACATGATTTGATAGTGTACTATATATGTTGTATATGCTGTTGCTCTTCACTTTATGAACACAATTTGTTTCCTTCTTAATAATACCTGGTATTACCTAATACCTAGTATTGATCTATAATGAATAACCATGATTAATCGTGACCGTGATAAATTACAATTAATGTGATTAATGTTGGTCATAGTGTGTGTATATATATGTATACATATATTTAATATATATACTGTATATATTTTCTCTATATATGTATATATAGAAATATATACACATACATATATACACTGCATCAGTGAGTGACTATTCAAAGCCGCAGAGCATCTGTGGATTTTAATGAGCCGTGGGTCCATTGAAGCTGACGTATTGATTGCGGCACAGATAGATATTGCCTTTCTTCACCTTTCCGATGAAATCCCACGGTGAAGCAGTGAGAGATTAACGTCTGGCTAAATGCAATGAGGAAATGTGGCAGAAAGAGGATCAATGGGTCTGTCGATGGAAATTGGATTTGGGTCTAATGTAAACAGGCAGCAGCCGTCATTTAATCCCCAGAAGTTTAACGTCAGTTTTATACCCTGGTCTGAATCACTATGGATCATATATCAGTACCAGCATTTCATTAGCATCGTCAGTGACGTAACCGGGGCCTGTGAAAGGTGTTGTCTCACTGAATGTTTTATCACTCACCCTATTAAATATACATGTTGAAACCTTGGGAAATTCTTGCCGTGACTCACTGTACCAGAGCTAAATACATGGAGAAATCGAGATCGCACAAAGGAAACAAGCAACAACGTCTACGGGAAGAAGTGGCCCAATCCGTCAACCATTGTTGTTTAACGTATTCAAAACATGTCCAGTCCTGTGTGTTTCCTTAGAGTTCAGTGTCTCATTAGTAAGATTTAATTGGGTCAACAACGTCAGCAGTGTGTTTGTTCGTTTATTGACATGGTCACACTTGGTATTGGTACTTGGCATCAGCGAGTACACAACTGTAAATACTCATAATACTCTTATCTGTTTGTAAAAATAGTATCTAGGACAGTGATTCCCAACGTGTTTTGGCTCGTGACCCCCGTTTTGACATATGCCAACCCCAATAACGTTTTAGTGGCTGTTGGTGCAGTCACATAATTGCAGCTGTCAATCAAGATGCGCCGGCTCAGACATTTTTATGTGCTGCAATTTTTTCAAAAGTCCATTTATGTTCATCAACGTAAAAAAAATACAGTTCTTTAAGATTGTGTGTCATAGTTTTAAAAAATAATAATAATTGATTAAAAAAATATTTTAATCAGTAATTTGAAAAAAAAATTCAGTTAATAGATATTTCAGGCCGAGTGACCCCACAAGGGGATGCGACCCCAAGATTGTAAACACTGATTTGGTCAGTGATTATTACTGTAAGATGGGGGATTAGGGAGAGAACAATCATTTTTCCAACCTTTGACAAGGAAAACTGAAAAACAGAAATAAAAAACAAAGCAAAGACTCCTATACAAGTGAAAAAAATGCAAACGACAGATAACACTTCATTAATCTCTCGGTAAATTTAGTAAAGATTAACGCCCGAACAGGGACTTGAACCCTGGACCCTCAGATTAAAAGTCTGATGCTCTACCGACTGAGCTATCCGGGCTCTGCTGTCAACAGACTTCAATCATTTCTAATGAAAAAAATAAACAAATGAACAACAGAGTTATGGTTGAAGAGTTCTGTTAGGCAACTGGACGGCACCTCTCATCCATCCTCAGCCTTCAGTTCTAACTAATATAAATCTATATTCTGGGTGTAACAAAGAATAAAGCTACTTCAGCTCTCCCCTGTTGCGTGGGCCGTGTAAACAGTCGTTAGGAGAATGATGGGTCGTTGCAATCCTTATCAGAACGGTTTCGATCACCTGCCTCTTTGTTGTGTGAATCTTTTGGGTATTGTTCCTAAAAGTGCTCTGTATGTGGGTGATGGGTTGTGTCTGAGTCCACCTCCTCTGTTGAGTGATGGTTTTTCCAGGTTGACATAAATGGCTTCTTTTACCCCTCTCTCAAACCATCCGTCTTCCCTGGCCAAAATGTGTACATTGTTGTCCTCAAAGGGGTGTGTTTTGTCCTAAACCACATTGTCCAGCTTGTTTCTTGGAGTCTTGTTCTTGTTTGTTTTTTAAAAACGCCCATCTGGGATAGCCACAGGTCTCGAGAGCTGTCCTAATGTGTCCCTGTTCTCTCATCTTACCTCTGTTGGTGGTGGGAATGGTGTCTGCCCGTGACTGTAGGGTTCTGATGACTCCTAATTTGTGCTCCAGTGGGTGGTATGAGTCAAAACGGAGGTACAGGTCGGTGTGGGTTGGTTTCCTGTACACCTCTATGTTGCGATGTCTGTCCACTGTGATGTGAACTGCACAGTCCAGGAAAGGAAAACTGTTGTTTTTCACATTTTCTCTGGTGAAGCGACTGTTGTTGTTTTTCACATTTTCTCTGGTGAAGCATCAGATGCTTTGTTTACATTTGTTGGTTGTATGCGATACATCCGATTTTGCTACATTAGCATTCTTTCCTTTGTGTTGTTTGTTTTTTTCTGGGTACATTTTACCCGTCATTATGGCAGGTGTAAGTAAGACTGTTTTTCTGTGGTAAATAATCATGTAACCACTGTTAGCGTAGGTGGGTGATATAGGTACTTATGTAGAGTATGTGAATTCTAACTTAGGGCGAAAATCAAGTCACGCCATAGGAACATAAGTCAGTCATGAGTCGAAGGCCCCTGTCTTCTAAAATGATGCTGAACAACCCCTTCTCCCATTGTTATCAGTTCTTACAAAGCATTTAAATATCATTTTAGTGTAGCAATGTATATGGAACACATTTTATTTACCAAATCTGCAGCTGAAGTACTGTCTTATGTGGTATATTACTTTAAAAAAAGTTAATAAAGTTAGGAAACTATATGTAACCCAGATACTTAAGGTGTTTGGCCACACAATTTGCAATTAATACATTCCGCGCATTTTTAAATATTGAACTTCATCGGCACCCGTAGGGACGTAAACGTCAGGTTCCATTAGTAATGACGATAGTAAAGAACCATGGAGAAGAACGACGGCGGGAAAGAAGATAGCAGTACACAGGTGTGGTCAGAAACACAGACGATACACGGAAAATTGTGAGGAAATTAAAAGATTTAGTGAATGTGGAAGAGGTGTAGTGACCCAGATTTTATTTTCTAAAACGTCTTCACTTCGACGACACCGCCGCTGAAACTCCGGTAAGTGTTTGAAGCATCGGCTAACGAATCGGTCATGGCGATGTATAACAGTTAAAAATCCAAGGTTAGTATTTTAAATTTATATATGTTTATTTTATATTAATTTGCAAATGACGTGTTCCTGATTTAATCACCATGATGAGTTTAAATGTGGAGAAATACGTTATAAATACTATTAAAAATTAAATACATTAAAAAGAGATTGTCTCTAATTACGACTTTAAAAAAGTACATGTAATTCTTTGAATTCAATGAAAGGGATTTTTGTTTCAAATTATTAATTCAATTTGTTTTGCACGATATTTGCAGACTGTTTTTTTTTTTTTTGTAGATCCCGTGATTGACCGCAGGAAGTCTTCAATTTAATGGCGAGCCAGACCCCCAGAGAACACCGTAGAGATTCCTGTGAGGAGACTGGCCAGCTACCGCGGGATATTTCACAGTGGAATCCACTCGGAATATGCAAGAGTTCCAGATAAGCCGTCGAACAAACACACACACACACTATGCCCAATAGGGTGATGTAAATTAGATCGACGCCACTAAGAAATCTGATAATACGGCGATATTTTACTTGTATTTTTAGTCACTGTACATGTAATTTTTTGTTGTCACTTCAATAAAACTGTCAGTTGTCCACGTTTAACCTATTATTATATTATTATTATTATTAATAAGAGTAATGCATAAATGCTAAAATGCTTTAGCAGTTTTTACGCCATCTATTGGGGAAATGTGGGCATTGCAGGGAAAAGGCACAATATGATAATGATAACACAAACAACATAATACAAATATAAACTAGTTTGGCAGGCCTGGTTAAACAGCCAAGAGGGCCGCATCTGGCCCGTGGGCCGTAGTTTGCCTAAGCCTGGCCTAGAGTATTACTAAAGTACTTTAATCTGGCCTATACATGCTAAACACTAAAAGCACTACATACAGAGTTTCCAATTACGGCAGGTTGTCAACAGTAAGATCAGTGCAGTCACACAGAAGCCATCTAACATCCACCTGAGCACCTGTTGTTTTAAGGTAAGACTAGATCAAATAACGTGTATGGATGGAGTTTAAATTTGACGCAGATACTTGGACATAAGAAGCTAAATGTTACATCATGGAACTTCTTCTTCTATCCATGTATTTTCATTATGGTTTTCTTTGAAACCCTGTTTCTGAGAAAGAGCAGAGCTGGTCGTTGACGTTCTTCAGAGAGCAGTTGAAAATGGCAGAGGCCTTGAGGCTAATGTCAAGTGCTGCTCTCCATTAATGTCAGACTATCTTTAGATGTTTTTTTTTCTTTCGCTTCTTTGACTCTCTTTTCTTCGCCGCTGCTCAGGGATGTGAACTAACATTTTCTGATGGTGGTCCTGCTGTGTGGTTTTCCCTAGAACCGGCATCTACTTAGCTGAGAGCGGCGTCATGTGTGTAGGTGTGTGTGTAGGAAAGCAACAGAGTGGTTACTTTTTATTTTGCAGAATAGAGGCGTTCTTAAAAGGAATACGGCCCTTTTTCTTCAGATTGAGTGGCTACTTTTTTTAATTTTGAAGGCATTTCTTTCATGCTTCTGAATGTAATTTCCTGACATTGATGTGTTTAACTTTTCAGTTTTTCAATGTTGGTTCAAGGTGAGCTAACATAAGACAGAGAGACAGACAGATATAGATAGATTGTTATTGTTATCCACATTAACAAATATATCTCTATATTCTATTATAATTTAACAGCTATTCTCATATATTTATGTACAATATAAGTGTATATAAAAATAAAGACAAACAGGTAGGTATAGTGTGTATAATATGAATAACATACTGTATATCGATACTGTAATTTAGTTTAGCTGTGCTAATGGCTAGCTAACAACTAGGTTTTAGCTAATTTTTTAAAAAAAAACTCCTGTCTTCAGTGTAGTCTTAAATCATTATATAGACACATACATAGGAGTTTTGTCTGCTACAGAAGCCTACGTGGACGTCCTACATGGACAAAATCTGCCTCCGTATAGTACAGGAGCAAGGAAAGCGCTTGTAATGAACACTGTCAGAGCAAAAAAGATCTTTTTGGGGGCAGATTCCCTGAGCCCTCACTAATGTCTGACTCCACTGTGTACACAGACGCGACCTTACATAATGGCCTCTTTGTCAAACATGCTTTTCTGCAGTCGTCTCCACACTCAGGCGTTATTTTTAGCCCACGGGGACAGGGTGATGGTGCTGGTTATTGATATACTGTGGAGTAGAGCATCATGGTGCCGACAGATCTGTCTGCTCTGTGATGTGTGCGGTGTTGCAATGGTGATGTGCCTTGCAATTTGTTCTACAGCCAATCTGCTGCACGGCAGATGGATGGAGCTCGCCTGCAGGAATGTGACAAGCATCAATATCAGCTGTGTGTGTGTGTGTGTGTGTGTGTGTGGTAACCATGTAGCAATGGTACATCACGCAGTTTCTTTTCTAGAGCGTAAAATTTATAAACAACACCTTCTGAGAGAAAAAAAAACATTTTCAACCAATCGAGACGAAGGAGCTCTTTTTGTCTTTTTGTCACCAGAGAGAAACAATTCAGGAATTGGAAGTAGAATGCCAAAAAAAAGACCAATCTGAACTTGCCAACCGAGGCAGCGGCAGATCAACGACTCTTGTTTGACTGATGTAAAGTCACTAAATATCTATGTAAGCATTGATCTAAGGTGTGTGACTGCATAATTATTGTTTTGGCTGTTTTCACTCTCACCAAACTATCACTCAAACGCCACAAAGTCCACTATAAAGCACTGTTTGGTTGGCTCAGAACTTCTCAAATAGTGGGGCGGGCCCCTTCGGGGGGCGCGGTGAAGTTTCCAATGGAATATGGCACACTGGACATCAGTGTACCACTGCTGTAATGCTTGAATGATAACAAGCCTCCAGCCACTAGGTGGCAGCAACTCACACAGTGGTTTGCACAGATAAAAATATACATTATACGTTATAAGGTTCTCAATAGTATTGTAATTCACCGGGATGTGGGTCAGGGGTGGTGTGAAAACATTTCTGTCCCCAAGGGGGGGCATGACAGAAAATAATTGAGAACCGCTGGGTTAGGTCAAACCGTGGCACATTAGACTTAATCTGCTCCGCTATGTCTCTATTTATCTTCTTTGGAGGCAAAATGTTGTGGTTAAAAACGTCATCGATTATCCAGATTCATCGTTCTGCCTTTAGCACAGCTGCCTGACCTGAGGCAGGAGCCACGTGAGAAACATGAGAGTTTTTGAGAAGTAGCGTAATAAATTCTGCTCAGAAGTATTTTTTTTTTTTAATTAATTTCTGTCCAAATTATATAGTTTCAAGTTGCTGCTGCTATTAATTAAGCACAACGTAATAAACAGTTATATGTAAAAACATTACTAACCCTTTACGTTACTAAATATAGATATATATGTAAAGTACTCTTTCAGAATAAATGAAAGATATTTTCCCTACTTAAGATTGACCTCACATGCGCCTGCAGGGGCTGCCAAAGGGTCAAATGTGGACTGGGGCCATTTGTCTGACATTTGTACTTTTCTATTCAGAACACACATCCTACCCACTCCCACTGCTGTACACTCAGTGACTTTAAGGTCAAGATAGGGATTATGCAGTGAATTGTTTTATTCTTTAGCCATAAAATACCTATAGATGAACTGGAATACTTTATATATGTAGAAGAATCCTTTTAAATATTTTTTTATCTTGCGGTGGCACAAGATTTCTATAGATGAACTGGAATACTTTATAGATGAAGAAGAATCCTGTTCATTTTAAATATTTTTTTTATCTTGCGGTGGCACAAGATTGCTCTTCCATCTGGACATTGACTGTTGATTCTATAACAATAGCGATTTTTCCGGTCTAAGGTCACTTCTGTCAAACCATTACAAGAACAATTGTATCGATCTGGCCGTTGTGACGTATTGCCGGTTCTCTTCTTGAAATTGTAATGATCGCGCGAACATGATTGTATCCTGCGTCTCTAACCTTCAGTTCCATTTGGTAGTGATTGCTTTCACCAAAGCCTTCTGGGAGAGTCGCGATCATTGTCGTCGACCCTCTCTCTCTGGATGGTTAGATCATACAAACGCTCCAAATGTCAATGATGCTGTTGGGAATATTAATGACGTGCGAACATGCTGTTGGTCATGACAGTAAATTATCGCTCCAGTGCTTTAATAGCTCAATGTGTTTCCTGCTTTGGGCTCTGACTATGTGCTGTAAATCGTTCCTAAATTATTTATGATCCTTTAGCAAAATTGTTATTAGTTTGTCTATTTTCTTCTAGAAGGCAACAATATCGGTTCGTTTTGGATCTAGTTCTAGTTTGAGTTTAATATAAGTTGTTGCGGTTACGTTTGACTTATATTGGAAATGGTATCTGTTTGATTTAATTAACATTGTCGTTATCTTTAATGACAATTTTAAGTTAAATTTTATATAATAATAATAATAATAATCCTAATTATTATTTTTTTAAAATAAATTATATATTTGAATTTGGTAACATTTTGAAATAATGGGAAAAAAAACATTTTAGAATTATATATTGAGAAATGAAGGTAGGCGACAGAGTGATGTGTGAGTGAGCAAGAGAATCATTTCTTTACACTGCTACTCTCTCTCTCTCTCTCTCTCTCTGTATCCTCTCCCGTTCTCTCTCTCTCTCCCTCCCTCTCATTCTCTCTCTCTCTCTCTCTCTCATCACGAACACCCACTTCAGCTTCACCCCAGCTCGGTGCAAACGCTCTGAGCGGCAGGAACGGCAGGGCAGAGCAGAGCCGAGCCGTGATGTTCAGGAGGAGATTCAACTGAGAACATCTGCATCCTGCAGCTGTGAAGAGGAGGAGAACGCGGGAAGAAGAGATCTGCTGCTCCTTCCTCCATCCATCCATCCATCCATCCATCCTTCCTTCTTTCCTCCCTCCCTCTCCACCTCTCCTCAGCCTCTGTCCATCGCTGCAGCAGGTGAGCGCTGTGTTGATCAGTCATCCTCTGTGTGAATGTGTCGCAGTGTGTGCGCCGCTGCCTCTACTGTTGCTGCTGCTTCTTACAGCATCAGCTCTCACATCGGCTGGCTCTCTGCCAGTCTGTACTAGATCCTGGATCCTAGATCCTGGATCCTAGATCCTGAATCCTAGATCCTGAATCCTGGATCCTCCTCCTTCTGATCAGTGACTGCAGCACTGCAGATCAGATCAGGTCAGGCTTTGGCTTTGAGAGAACATATGAGCAGTGTGAAGGTGCAGAAGAACAAACAGAGAGGAGGGGCATGATGGTGGTGATGATGGTGGCAGAGCAGGACTGAGCTGTGAAGGAATTATTGTTGTTATTTACTGCTGTCAAATTTAAGAGGTCCAAAGTGATTTCTATTAAAATGTGATGTTTTTCTATTTTAAGAAATGAACTTGAGTAATATTTTCTTATAAGGTTCAAAGCGATTTCTATTAAAATGTGATTTTTTTCAATATCAGGAAATGAACTTGAGTAATATTTTCTTATCATGAATTGCTTTAAAGGCAACCATTTAATTTCACTGATGCTATATTGGTCTTCTTTAACATACTTTATGTAAAAAAACAAACCCAATTTATTTTATATTTTTACAGGTAATTTATAATAAGGTATGACTTGGTTATAGATTAGCAGTCAATATTTAGCGTTTTCTGGTAACTGTGGTTGCTTCATTTCTTGGTCACGTTTGCTCCATTTTTGTAAATTATATGTATTTTATAAATGTATTTTAGTAACTAGTAACTTTAGTAACAAGTAAAGTTACTGCTAAAATATATTGGGACTACCTTTGCTCTATTGAGTAGTCGTCCAGTCTTTGAGGTGCTGTAACTTTTGATGCTTTGAGGTTGAAGTTTTTTTGTTTTGTTTTTTCCTATCACGCTGCATTTTGTAAAGTTTAACCCAATTACACCAACTTTTTAAAAAAAAACTTGTGATCTGCTAATGGAGCTTCATGGCTTTCACAGTCGCCTGCTGATAATGAGACCGATGATCTGATCTGTTGTTGTAGCTGCCGCCGCCGCCACTGCTGCTGCTGCTCTCCCCTCCAGCCTGACATCCTACTGTGAGCTTCTGTGTGGGTGATGATCAGTGGACGACGAGACCAGAGCTGAACACAATGAGCTGCCAGGACAAATGGGTCACTCTGACCCCGGCCGAGTTTGCACTGCTGCAGGAATATGCTCAGTGTAAGTAAGAACAGAGACGCGAAATCTCTCCCTCTTCCTCCCTCCTTCTGTGTGTATGATGTGTTTTCTGTGTGTGATAGGCAGCAGGGACGGTTGTGTGTTCTGTTTCATTTGTTCGATCTGCGGCAGTTTAGAACAGCGGGAAACTGATAATTATATTCTGCAGGCTATGGTTTATTTTAGGTACGGTTTCATTTAGGCGTAGTTCAGTTTTACAAAAAATGTTTTTTAGGAAAAGGTCAAATATTCAACACAGTCTACAGTGTCTGTTTTTGTTTTACTTTTTTGTAACACACAACAACACTCAAAGTCCTGCAATATATAATATAATATGATATAATATAAAATGATATAATATAACATAATATGATATGATATGATATAATATAAAATTTAATTACATGCAAATCCACACTTGGGCTCATTAAAAAAAAACTTATTAACTAAAATTAAATTAATTGACTAATTGACCCAGACTGTCAATTTGACCACTTTTATTTATTAAAAATTTATTTCTATTTATTAATTAACTTCACTAGAATTAGCCTCATTTACCACAAGGGGAAAAAAAGAAAGCTTATTTTCCATTCTAAGAATTTTAACAACAATGAAAGTTAAGAGCTCACTTTCTCACAACAGGATTTCGTAGATTTCAGTTTCGAGGGAGAAAACGGACCAGGCCGTGGTCTGAGAGTCGTAGAGCAGAGTAAGAACAGGGAGAACGGAGCAAAACGCCTCCTTTAAAATGGTCTAACAGTGATCAAGTCCTGGTTGTCCCTGTTAATTTTTGAGTTGTTCTTCCAGACTTCATAAACAAAGGCTGTGGGTGGCCTGCATGAAAGGATGTCGTGTGGAAAATATAATGGTTGGCAGTTAATGAGTCACTCCAGGTGAAGGCTGTATGTTTTTTTTTCCCCAACTCTGTGACATCAGTACGATGTTTATATAGTACAGAAACACTGCTATCACTCTTGAGATAGAATCCAGTTCGGTGCAGCGATCGGTCCTGGGTGCCTGTGATACACTGTGCCAGGTTTCAGTGAACGTGGTGTTGGACCTGTTGAAGTCCCTGTTCATTCTGTTAAAAAAAAGTTGCCGCTCATCTATTCTGTATGTAAGACAGAGTGTGATCTTCCTCCCTCTCTTGCCTCTTTTGTATCTCTTATACTCAACCGTTGCCATGGTTACGTAAAGCAGTCCATGGCTCTCCCACCTGTAAGAGAGGTGGGCGGAGCAAGCAGTGGCTCATTAGCGTTCATAGGTAAAACGCAGAGGAACGCCAGTTGATAACCGTCCTAATATGTCATAATAAAAGTAACTATGAGAGTCTATCATTAGGGCAGTTGGTCCCTTCCAGTGGACTCACCACCCGCAGGAAGTGACTGCTACCCCCGCGACCCGGTAACGGATAAGCGGATGAAAATGGATGGGTGGATAATGTAACTTTACTTTTAGGTACTTTTGGGGTGTCCTTATTTTTTAGTGTTTCTAAATAATATTTTAGCCAACTCTAGGGCATTGTAAGCTATTTTTACTGTTTTTTTTTTTTTGTTTTGTTTTTTACGCTAGCTTCGGCTAATCATTAAGCTATTTTGGGGCTTAGTTATCTTTGGCTAATTTAAATCAACATTTTTTTTTTTCCAAATACCTGTTGCTCTAGGTATCCTCTGGCTACCATTTCTCTTCAGTACGACCTACACTGCACACAGCAAGAGCAGCATTTTGAGATTGAGAGTTTATTCTTTGGCTCTGTTTTTGGACTTTCGATCGTATCTTGTCCTCACTGTCTCTCCAGTATACCTTCTCCTCTTCTCTCTTCCCCTCTTCTCGACACATGCAGACAAAACACTGCTCTCTAAACACCTCATCTAAAACCCCCAGAGACAGTCGGTGCCTTTACACTGAGGAACAGTTCCAAAACAGCCTGTTTAATCTCAGCATCCTTCTGCTCCAGTGATAAATTAGCGATGGCCTCTGTGTTTTTTTTTTTTTTTTTGGTTTTCCTGTGTGCTCTTGTGGGTAATGTGTGTGTGTGTAGGCAGCTTCAGCTGCCTGAGCGTTCAATCTGCGCACTGCTGTTTTGGCTCCAAATGATTTATTTTTCATCTCTGGCAAATGGTTCCCTCTACACATGCTATATTCACCAGACTCTGTTCTGGACGCCTCAAAGTTTGTTAGACTGGAGGATGTTGACACTCCATCATTTACAATAGTACCAGGAGGATGGAAAATCTGACGCTAAGTCTGAAAACGCCAGCACAGGAGGTGATGATGTTTATATGCAACAAAGCCCACATCCTCATACAGCAACGAAATAATAATAATAAAAAATCTTCGACCTAAACGGTGAACAGTACAGTTGTGCTGGTCCCGTCTGTCAGCCCGTATAGGGGACTAAGGGAGGAGAGCCGATGTTTTGGAGATCAGGTTTCCCCCAGATAAAGACACATTAATAACAGAATATAAAAAATGTTCTGTAAAACACGGCAGCTGGTGTTGAAAATGTACATGGATCTTTTATTCTCAATAGGAAAACATCAATGTAAGCCTTTCTGCTTTGGAAAAAAATAATTAAAACACAAATAGCTTCAGCTACCATTAAGCTGCACATGTTCTCAGACTGATCCTTCCCTAACATTTACTGAACTATCAGCTCCCAGCTGACAAATATTTGATCTGTGGGCGTCTCCGGAGTTTCATGTTTGAAATAAGGATAAGTTTAAAAAACAAAAAACTGTCTCGTAGTGTTTGTAGGTGTGTGTATTTTTAGATCGGGATAACCCCAGGCCTTAGGCATCAGGTTATTAAATCCCCATTTTGACCAAGGACAGAGGTTTGCTGTCACTTTTCTACCGTGAGCCATTTTGTCGTTTCTGTCAAACTTAGGAAAACTCAAGGTGGCGCGTTCATTGGCGCGGCTCTGCGTGCAGACACGTTTGGATAATCGTATTTGAACAAGCTTCCCTCTTTTGTTTCACAGCTTATAAAAATTTCCCGGGGACAACGGCAATCACAAAAGCCACGGCCTCGCCTTCCCTTCTGTCTGATTAAAGCCCCCACGCGCACGCTTTCATAACATTTTAATGGCCGTGCACGCTCAGTCACGTAGTCGGGCTCTGACTCACAACAATTAGTCTCTCTTTATGTGCTGAGAATGATTTTGTCTGTGTGTTTCAATAGCAGCAGCACATGGAGAAAAAGTGTGTCTGTGTGGTTCAATAGCAGCAGCACATGGAGAAAAAGAACAAACAACACTCTTTATTGTGTTTAAAAGAGTTGAAACCTTAGATGAGACTGATTACACCGCAGCTCCCTGAGGTTGAAATGAGAAACAGCCCTGATGTGACAAAGGATGATTCAGAGCGTGTGTATACATATAATCATAATCACTCTGCTCTTCTGGGTTCATGGATGAAGCTCTAATAATAATGAGAATGGTTCTGCAGAGAGTGCTGTCGAGTGGCAGCCATCCCCAAACACTGCGGCGTGGCCCACCAGCGGGCCGTGAGAGTTCATCAGAGGTGCTGCGGGAAATTATTGATTTGACGGAAACCTATTTATTCACAGCACATCATTGTTTTGTTTGCTCCTCCATCTGGGAGTGACAGGCAGCAACAATGAAATGCTCTTCCACTAGGTGGCAGAAACTCAGTCTTGCCGAACATCTT
>NC_024319.1:21275831-21278134 GCF_000523025.1 Cynoglossus semilaevis
GCGGAGAGTGCTGCGGCGTGGCAGCCACCCCCAAACACTGCGGCGTGGCCCACCAGCGGGCCGTGAGAGTTCATCAGAGGTGCTGCGGGAAATTATTGATTTGACGGAAACCTATTTATTCACAGCACATCATTGTTTTGTTTGCTCCTCCATCTGGGAGTGACAGGCAGCAACAATGAAATGCTCTTCCACTAGGTGGCAGAAACTCAGTCTTGCCGAACATCTTTGTAACGTAAGAGTCTTCCTTCAGTTCAGTATGTATGGATTGTGTACACCTAAATGTAAGAGTCTTTCTTCAGTTCCTGCCAGTATGTATGGATTGTGTACACCTAAACAGGCCATGGTGTAATACTGAGTGGGTAAATTATTATTATTAATTATTATTATTTATTTGTTTCATTTTTTTTTCACCTTAGCATTCAAATTTTTTCTTGAATGTTTATTTGGACCGCTAACTCTTAGCAATTAGTGAACCATCTTGTGGTGGTTACGCTCTGACGTTTACTTGTTTACCTACGAACCTACAACATAGCCAACAATATTGAGACAGTGTCAGTGTCAGACTAATGATGCTACTACATATCACACCAGCAGCAGTCCTAACAGTAGGTCTGGCCCTAAGAAAATGGGTATAACTATAGTATGTTCATTTAAAAACAATGTTTCTTAATGTAACATAGCACCTTGGTTTTAGACTCTCTTCATTGGCTCACTGTTTGTTTTAGGATCTTATTTTATTTGTTTTGTCTGCCCTGCTGCTCCCTTATACCTTCCTTGTTTAATCAAGGAAGCAGACAAAATGATTTTGTTTCTATCAACGTTTCAAAAGCAACTCCCTTTGGAAATAAAGGACTTCTTAATCTTTGTTCGTCAGACTGGCCTTTCAGCTGCAGTCCTTAAATCTTGCTTTAAAACCACTTTTGCTTCTTGACCCAGAGTGAGATTGATAGATAATCTTGGTTTATTGGTTTTTCCAATATTGAGTTATTTTTTTTATTTTTGTTCATTTACTGTCTGGCTTTTATTTTTGGGTACTTTCTTAGCTGTGTTTCTGTCATTAATGTCCTTGAATTACATAAGCTTTTTTTAAACGTTGTTTTTAGTCATTATGGTACAAATCAGCGTAAAGGTTTCAGGGAGATTTATACTAATAAGTATAGAACTGGACGACATGGTTAACTAGAGCAGAAATGGAAGAGGCTGCTGAATGTGCTGACCTTCAAGCCTTCATGGTTAGTATTCAGAACTATAATGTATCTGTGACTCATACAGACAGTTGATCATTCCACGCAGAAGTTTAAAACCACTAAAGCTCACGATCATAAATAAATAAAACTCATGCACCAAAGAAAACATTTGGGAATCAGTCTCTGCCGAATATAAGATCTAGACATTTCAGGGAAGCAGGAGGAGACAGATGATGACAGTGTGGCCTTATCACAACCAACATCATGTCCTGTGAAGGCTCAGTGATGGCAAGAAAGAATTGTACCAAGATAAACTAACAATTTGGCACTAGTTCCTGTTGTCTCCCAACCAGAGCCGATTGTGTTAATTTGTTCATGTTCGCTCACAGTCACAGAGAGAGTGTAAAGTTGTAGCGCTGCTGTGAAAATGACTGCAGTGAATTAACCACTAAAACCTCAATCAATACCCTGCGCCACAGAAACTAGCTCCAATTGACCCCAGGAGGTGAACATGGAAATCACTGACGCAGGACGACTCACTGGCGTCTTCCCTGAATGGGGATCAGAACAAATGAGTTTGTTATTCGTGTCATTATTTCCTGCTTCATCACAAATTGAGTCTATGAATAAAAACATTCTCTTTTATGCCTCAGCTGTACAAGATAATGAAACAAAATGTGTTGGCTACAAGGTTACAAAACCCCCCAAACATTTTTACAAGTGAAACCACACAGAACATGTGCTGTTTCCAGGTACAGGTAATGAGGTAATGAGATACCCCATGGTACACTGATGGGAGTGAAAGTGAACTACTTATCATTGTGACACGGCACACTACGGCACACAATGAAGTGTGACCTCTGCTTTTAACCTATCACTGAAGTCAACTGTGGGCACGGTGCCATGCTCAGTGAACACTCTATCACTGAAGTCAACCGTGGGCACGGTGCCATGCTCAGTGAACCTCAGTGGTAACTTGGCAGCTGGTGGACTCGAACATGAAACCTTCCAGACCCAAGTCTTCTTCCTTAACCACCAAGCCACAAGAGACCCCATCTATTTTAGCAAACTAAGGCCCGGGGGCCGGCGGCGGCGCGGCCCTCCTCCGGTACCGTC
>NC_024319.1:21278197-21290210 GCF_000523025.1 Cynoglossus semilaevis
CACTTTGGTGATGGGTTCAAAGCAGAGGTCACATTTTGTGGTGTGCTGTGTCATAATGACAAGTAGTTCACTTTCTTTCCTTCAATACCCACGTTCCCCAATAGATGGCGTAGAAAATTATAAAAGCATTTTAGCCTTTATGCATGACTTTTACATGTCATTTATCTTTAGTTTAAGAATAATGTCTATTGACTTGGGTCGCGACGGTATGTGAAAAAAAGTTGTGGGAAACACCGTTCTAGACGATCTAGGACACCTGGAGAAGTAGTGTCCTAATCTTAAAGATGTTATTGGTTCGCCCTGTTTTTTGACTGTCAAGTATATTTATATTTACAAAGTATATGAGTATATTTACAAAGTAAACATAATCAATGAAGTTTTTCTCAACACAGTACGAAGGTTGATGAAAGATAAATGTGTTTGTTCAGTAACTCTCTTCTCCCATGTGTTTGCTCAGACTCCACCAAAAAGTTGAAGGACGTGCTGCAGGAGTTCCATGGAGATGGGGTTTTGGCCAAATACAATCCAGAGGAGGTAGGTTGTGTTTACCAAACGTCACAGACTGCATAAAAGAAAGATGTGATGTGACCCATGCATCCTATTAAATACCAATATTAAGTAATATCTGTCAATTCAGGGATCCAGCATCACTTAGAGATATGGAATTGTTTTTAACCAAACCCAATGTTTGTGGTTTAGTGGTTCTGTAAAATACACTGTTATCTGAAAACAAAACAACCATCCATTCACTTCACATCAAGATAGATAGATAGATAGATAGATAGATAGATAGATAGATAGATAGATAGACAGATGGACAGATAGTAATAAAATGTGAATATTTCATCGCACATCTGTAAATGTGTTATTTGTTTTTAAAAACTGCTGCTTATCACAGAAGCAGGAGATCCTCAACCAGGTAACTGATACGTCTGTTTCTTCTCCTGTTGTGCTGTGATCTCTTGCATGATCATTACGATTGTTACGTTTAGTTTCTCACAGTGATATAACCTATATAATATTTATTTAAATTATAAGTAGTTTTTTTGGAATGCTGACAATGGGCATTTGAAAGTGCTCTTTCCAAGGCGAAATAGTATTAAAAAGTAGAATTGTGTAATTTTTTTTCTGTCCTTAGGAGATTGACTTTGAAGGATTTAAGCTCTTCATGCAGACATTCCTAGAGAGTGAACTTCCCGAGGAGTTCTGTCAGCATCTCTTCATGTCCTTCAGCAACAAGGAGCCAAAACCCACTGCCTCGGGTTCAGATAAATCCAGGGTCTCTGGTAAGACTGTTTTTAAGATATTTCTAAAAAAAATGAATTCCCGCTCAACATTCATTCAGAAAACGATAAATATCACAATATCACATGGGTGTAATTCTTTTCTTTATGATCAGGTATTCACATTGACCTCAGTGACACAATCTGACCACACAGACCACAAAAATATATATATGCATATACATATTTATATATATTTACCAGTATATATATTTATCCACATATATATTGTATATAAACACACTTATATAAATAAATAGACTAAATATAGCACAGATTTTGCCCTTACTGTATGCAATCACCCTTTACAGCTGTATTAAAGGAATAGGAAACTCTCAGAGCAAATACCTGTCACTTATATAGCCAGTATTTTTTTTTTATGTAAGGTGCTAAGGATGCTAACGCTCCATCACTTTGTTCAGATAAGCCCGGCTTCAGTTGCTAAAATCATAAATCCTAAAAAGAAAACAGAGCATGTGGGCTAAGTGAATGAATTTAAGGTTGGTTGTTTGGCTAATTTGTGACCTTTTGTGTGCCCACAGGTTTGAAGCTGATCAAAAGTAGCTCCACGCCACTGAAGACACCCACACTGCCCCAACCTCTGAACACAGTGCAGCTAAAAGACATTGTATGTTACCTGTCACTGCTGGAAGGGGGACGTCCAGAGGACAAGCTGGAGTGTGAGTGTCAGGTTATTATTATTATTATTATTATTATTATTGGTTAGTTAAAGGTATATATACAATGTAAAAAAAAAGCTAATCTTAGCAAAGAAGCTAAGGCTAGCCGAAGCAAATTCAAAATGAGAAGTTGAATACAAAATTATAGCTTAACAAACAAAGCTAAAGCATTAAGCTAAAAATGTGACAAAAATATTTTACTAACATTAAAGTAAATAAAAGATAAAATAGCTAACGTGGCCAAAAGACAACATGAGCATTAATTAGTTCTCCCTAAAACTCAAAGATTTCTAAAAAAAATCCAAAATGAAAAACATTGTCACTTATTTAGTGTAATATAATAGATAACATAAATTAATAACATAATATGTCTTGTTAAGGACCCTTTTATGACTGAAAACTAGAAATCCCACCTCAACATTCATTCAGAGAACGATAAATATCACAATTCTTTTTATGTGAGGTGCTAAGGATGCTAATGCTCCATCACTTTGTTCAGATAAGCCCGGCTTCAGTTGCTAAAAAATGTGAGCTAAGTGAATGAGTTTAAGGTTGGTTGTTTGGCTAACTTGTGACCTTTTGTGTGCCCACAGGTTTGAAGCTGATCAAAAGTAGCTCCACGCCACTGAAGACACCCACACTGCCCCAACCTCTGAACACAGTGCAGCTAAAAGACATTGTATGTTACCTGTCACTGCTGGAAGGGGGACGTCCAGAGGACAAGCTGGAGTGTGAGTGTCAGGTTATTATTATTATTATTATTATTATTATTGGTTAGTTAAAGGTATATATACAATGTAAAAAAAAAGCTAATCTTAGCAAAGAAGCTAAGGCTAGCCGAAGCAAATTCAAAATGAGAAGTTGAATACAAAATTATAGCTTAACAAATATAGCTAAAACATTAAGCTATAAATATGATAAAAATATTTCACTAACATTAAAGTGAATAAAAAATAAAATAGCTAACGTTAGCTGCAGGTAAGAATTCAGTACTTGCTGTAAAACCTAAGATAATGTTTGCCTTAAAAAATGGCCAAAAGACAGCTTGAGCATTAATTAGTTCTCCCTAAAACTAGTACAACTGCTAACTTATAGTCAAAGAAGTTAAAATTGTAGCATTGTTAGCCTCACTTGGATTTAAGCCTTTGAAAGCATACTGTCATTCTTCTTTGTGTTAGCATCTGGCTTGTGGGTGTTTGCGTTGTGTTGATACACATAAATACTGTGTTCTCACATATCTTGATTTAATTTATAATACAACATTATTTATTTATGCGGTTAAACGCTGGAGTGACTGAATAATTTAGTATTAGCTTTGCGTGTTTGTGTGTGTGTGTGTGTGTTTACTTTGGGGACACAAGGCTGTTTACGGACTTATGTAATGGGGACATTTCGCATCATAAGGTACCCTCATGTATTTCAAATGCATCTATGATTCATATCAGTTCCCATAATGCACTGTGGAACTGCAACTTAGTGAAATAATGTATGAATACGTGTGAAGGATGACACCGCTGTGGTTATGTTTGTTTACGTGTAGTTGCATACGTGTATTTCTATATTTAACAACCGATGACTTTTTTCTTTACCTAGTTTCCATGTCGACATCATGTAGAATACTGCCATCTAGTGGTTAGTTGGTAAATTGCTCAAACAATTGTACCTTGTTTGTGTAATAATCCTCCCCTTGTCCTTTGGGTATAGGTGGCTGATAATATGCCTGTGTGTGCGCGCGTGCGTGTATGTATGGGTTGTAGATATGTTGTTGTGTATTATGACATTCCACATTTTTACTCTTTGGGGAAATGGAACAAAAACTGAGCTTTACTGGTACTATGAGAACACCATGACCCCTAACGTAAAGAAGTATTTCAAGACTTCAAGAAGAGAATCACAAGCAGTCAGCTGAGGATTTTGGCCTGGGGGAGTGTTGAACTTATCAATAGGGTCTAGATTTCAGCCCCGTTTTTATGAGAATTTAAGGTCAGATTCAAGAAAAAGGTCAAAGCAAGAAAACCTTCAATCGAAACGGGAAGCTTTTATCAAGGAGGACAGATGTCCTGGAGACTTTTGTTGTTATGAACCTGCAAGCAATTACTGCAATCACATGAAGTTATTGTTACACATTTAGGCTTTGAAAGTGGCTATTTTGAACTAAGATGTATTTTGATCTACATGTTGTTAAACACGTGTAATTCAGAACTCATTGTGTTGGGCTTAAGATTTTCCAACATTTTTTGTCAATGTTATTTAATGTGGAAAATGTAACAGAAATAAAAATACAAAAATATGTAAGCATGACAAAATACGTTGATATAAACTAAAAGTTCATTAATTATTTATTTTTATTATTCTCTCAGCATTCCTGACAAAGTAATAAAAAATGTTTCTGACCCTGGTAGAGAATTTGTATTTACCAAAAACAACATCATAATAAATATACGTTTTTATGTCTTTACAGTTATGTTTCGTCTCTATGACACAGATGGAAATGGCTCCTTGGACAGTTCGGTAAATATCTTTTTTTATTTTTGTGTGTGTGTGATTACATGTAGTCCACAGCTCCTGGGCTGAACTTGATACAATTATTAATTATATTTTTAATATTTTTTAGCTATATATCTATCTATCTTTTTACTTTTTATTTTCTTTGTTAATTCATTTTTTTTAAACATTTTTTTTTGCTTTTTTCATTACTTACGAGATTTTTTAGATACACATACTTTGTTAAAGAAAAACGTAAATAAGATTTATTCTGCCACCAAGTGGTATTTTTATTTATGTATTAATTCATTCATTTCTATATTGGTGTATTCATTTATTGATACATTTATGTGTTTATTCATATTTGTTATACCATGGGTTACTTGTGTTATAAAAATACTCTATGTAAAACTTTAAGAAATGTTTTTATACCATGGGCAAACTACGGTCTGGGGGCCAGATGCGGCCATTTTGGCTTTTTATTCCGGCCTGCTAAACTTAATTAGCATTTATTAATAATTTATGTTATCATTACACTTCTGCCTTTTCCCTGCAATACCCATATTCCTCCATTAAATGCCTTTGAAAAAGTTTAAATCTTTTAGCATTTTAGCCTTTATGCATGTCATTTATCAAAGTTCACACAAACCCTCCATCTATCTGCGCCTATTTTAATACTGATTATGCTTTTACCCAAAGGGAATTTTCAGTCTTTTGCAGACAATAAAAATACAATTAAAATTTAAATAAAACAAAAAAAAAAAGATAAAAGAAATTACAGTTTATTTTATCGTGTGTTTTGCTACATCTTTTATTATATCTGCTGTCAAATCTTGAGGCTTTGGTCTAAATAATACGGCATTGCTTTAAATCTTGGATTGGGAGCACAACACATGCACCTATTCTTATTGTAATTCTTATTATTATTGCTGCAAAGTGCAGTACTTTGTATACCTGCAGTTTGTCTGTATCCAAAAAATACAACATTAACTGTTGTTTTAATGCACAACTGCAGCACGTTGCAATATAATGTTTGCGGCATAGTGGTTACTTTTCACC
Source organism: Cynoglossus semilaevis (assembly GCF_000523025.1). Classification (NCBI taxonomy): domain Eukaryota; kingdom Metazoa; phylum Chordata; class Actinopteri; order Pleuronectiformes; family Cynoglossidae; genus Cynoglossus; species Cynoglossus semilaevis. Next base: position 21,283,704 of record NC_024319.1, read on the forward strand.
AAAGCACCTCGAGCTTAAAACCAATCTCCAAAATACAATACAATACAATACAATACGTGAGGGCAACAGTTTTGTCGAAGCTTGGAAAGCAACTTTCAACATGTTTTGTTTTTGCTTTTTTTTTTGTCATTTCCTGACATTAATAAATACATCATTTGGATTAGTCACGAGTAAAACATGTGTTAAACACATCAACCTGCTGTTATTTGTTTGTCTCTATACAGATCTTTTTGTTGTTGTCACATTAGGGATATGGATTTTCTTCTCCTGGTCAATGATTCACCATGACTAATTCACAGCTACCCTGTGATTTTTTTTTTGTCTTGAGAATAGGGAATTAGGGATGTTCTTTACACGTAGTCATGATACTCACCTATTTCCAATAAACCTGTTATAGTGTATATAAGTATGTATATATGTATGTAGCTGTTATAGTGTATATAAGTCTGTATATATGTATGTACTATTATTGCAAAACAACAATAAATGATTGTGTTGTATTCAGTATCTTTTCAAATTGGGCTTTCAAACCCGACAGCACATGAAAACAGAAAATAGGGAGAGTTGATTCTCAGGTCAATAAAAAGGAATTAAACAAAATAATTAATGGCATATTTTAAACACATACATGTTTAGCCCCAAAAACCGTGCAGAACCAAGGGCTAAATAAGTCCAGTGTAACCGTCAATATTGATCTCTTCGATGTAAACTGCCCTTTCAGTGGTGCCGACTTAAGAACGCAGCACAGTGATTCAGTCTGACCCTGGATGATAATGCCAGGCCCACCCTGTTAAAAACCCGATCACTGTAATCAAAGCATCAGCTGCAGAGCCTCTTCCCACGCTGCCTTTGTTTGGTTCTTCGTGTGCAGTGGAGGGACATTTCTAACCTGTTATTACTCACTGTTTATCTTCTATTCAGGCCACAGACATAAGTGAGGTCGATCTCCACGGAGAAGGTAAAAACACAGTGATTTTTGAGACCGTTAATGACCCACTGTGGGTTTCTTGTCGCCGCAGGAGCTCGAGCACATTATATCCCAGATGATGCACGTGGCTGAGTACCTGGAGTGGGATGTGACCGAACTGAAACCAGTGAGGGATAAATTGGAATTCTATCGAATGAACGCAATGAAAAATATTGGAATTAAAGTCTTTATTTTTATTTACTATATTGTGTTTTTTTGTTGCTATGCAGATTCTACAGGAAATGATGGAGGAAATTGATTATGATCACGATGGCACTGTGTCCCTGGAAGAATGGATCCAAGGGGGAATGACCACCATTCCGTTGCTAGTACTGCTTGGCCTGGAGACAGTAAGCGAGAGAGCAGGAAAAACTACAATTCATTACATATAATACTATGAAAATAGATATGCAAGGTTTATGAGAGCAATACGAAGTACAACTAAAGATGGAATAAGAACTAGAACAGAATCTGTAAAAAAGAACAACTCAGCATCCATGACTGAGCTACAAGAACACCAACATATAAGAAAATAATCTAAACAATAACTAGAAATAAACAAAATAGCACTTGAAAATAAAAACTGGTAGTTGGTAGACAGAATCTAAACAATAAGTAGAAATAAACAAAATAGCACTTGACTTGGAAAATAAAAACTGGTAGTTGGTAGACAAGTTTAATTTCAAGAAAAATAAAAGTAAATCCAACGGAATCTCTTTGATGATCCGTCACTTTTTGAACGTGCATTTCGTTATATGACCACTAGGTGGCAGCATATGACCAATTTCCACTTAATTGCTACAACAGAGGAAATACAGCGCCCTACCCCAACTCTGACAATATTAGTGGAAAGATAAATGCAGGTGTACTCTCAGTTATTAACTGAAGATATGGGTACACCTTTAATAAATATTTATTTTTGGAAGTGTTTGTTACTTAAGTTTCCTTTTTGGAGAAAAAAAAACCCATCAATAATAAGAAAAAGTCAATAACGTCGTTGTGGTGTTTGTGCAGAACGTGAGTTTTGGAAGTGTTCGTTACTCAAGTTTCCTTTTTGGAGAAAAAAAACCCGTCAATAATAAGAAAAAGTAAATAATGTCGTTGTGGTGTTTGTGCAGAACGTGAAAGATGACGGACAGCACGTGTGGAGACTGAAGCACTTCAACAAACCAGCCTACTGCAACCTGTGTCTGAACATGCTGATCGGACTGGGAAAACAAGGACTCTGCTGCTCCTGTAAGACCGAGAGCAACGCACACACACACGCACACACACACTCACTCAGACAGAAAACATTCGAAAACATCCTGTTATTCTACAATAGTCATTATTTAGCCAACAGGTAACAGACTTTTTTTTTTATTTTGGCGTCAGAACTTGTGAATCGTGGCTAACAATATACCCATAAACAGCTAAAAAATAAGCAGAAAGTTGCTCTAAATTAGCCACAACATTGTGCACCAGTGTTTTTAGAATGAAAAAATCTTTCTGTAATTTCCCACTAAGAGCATTATGTCTGACGCAAATTCAAATAATCATTTTATAAATACGAAACTTTGACAGTACCACACTAGAGACGGCCCAATTGAAAAAAAACCCAAGTATTTTTAACTATCCTGTTATGTTTGTTTCTCAAGAACAACAATTATTTTCCTAAGTCATTAGCTTGCAGATAATCAAATGTAACATTTTGTAGCCCAAGCATACGGAACCTGAGTTAGCCATCTTTTTTTTTTTCTTAACATAAAAAGACACACCTGTGAATGTCAAATAAACTTGTATTTTTTTTTTTGTTGTTGTTGAAACGTTTTTCTTCTTCTCTCCCCAGTCTGCAAGTACACGGTACACGAGCGCTGCGTGGCTCGGGCTCCACCGTCGTGCATCAAAACCTATGTCAAGTCCAAGAAAAACACAGAGGTGTGTCAGATCGAAGTGTTCCTCAGGCGGCACGTTCGGGTCACGCAGACTCGTCTCGGGAGCTTAGGGATGAGAGTTTGTTTATTGTCTAATAAAATTAACACAAGTCAAATTGCTGCTGAGCGTCGCTAATGAGAAAGACGAGAGAAGTGTTTAGAGACACAAAAGCATTCAGTGTATCGTCTCTCTCTTTTTTTTCTTTTTTTTTTCCTTCTAGACCATACATAAATTATGGATGAAGCTACCTCTGCTGCAGAAGCAGATTGCAGAATGAGGTTGCCTAACCTGACACGCTCCAGGAGTGCTTTGTTGATTTGAAAAGTGACAGCTTGTAAAGATTGTCTTATTAGATTGAGGCTAATGCTACGCTCATTATGTGACATCAGAAGTTATTTCTTTCAGATGTCCTCGTTAGCTCAGTCACAAGTCCAATGTCGTCGTTGTAGCATAAGTTAGAATCACGTACAGACAGAGAGAGGCTGCGAAGTGCTTGATGAGTGGGTGAATTAATTTGCTTTTCAATATTATCTTTGAAACTTATTCTGTTTTTTTTGTATTGAAAATATAAACTCATTGACTGTATATGCGTTCCTCCACTTTTTTCCCCCGTTACATGAATATTAAGTAATTTAAATTCTAATTTTAAAACACTTATGTCCACTGAGACAAATGTGTTTTGTGATGTTCTGCTAAAAAAGCGAATTGATCTGATTGGCTACTGCATTTGATTGACAGCTGCTATGGATGCTATTAAATATTGAACAGATTCTACAGGCATAACTAGTTCCTTTTCTAATTCAAATGTCGGTAAATAACAGTAAATAAGTGAGTCTTTATCTTCAGCGTCAGCTTTTTCTTTTTTTTTTCATTTCCGTGTTGCTTTCTCCAGCGTCAGGTTTTTTTTCTTTTTTTTTCATTTCCGTGTTGCTTTCTTTAATTGCCGTGTGACATTTGTTTTCTTTGTTTTCCCCTCTTGTTTGTCTTGTTTTCTCACCTTCTCTCCTCCTCGTCTCTCTGCTGCCTCCCCCCACTGCCTCTCCCCCTGTCTCTCCACAGGTAATGCATCATTTCTGGGTGGAAGGGAACTGCCCCACCAAGTGTGACAAGTGTCACAAAACCATTAAGTGTTACCAGGGCCTGACTGGGCTGCACTGCGTCTGGTGTCAGATCACGGTACGAGGCCGCCACCCGCGGAGAGGCAACCCACTCCTCATTATACTCCTGCTGATTATTGTTGTTTAGACTTTTTTTTTTTGGCACTTTCGCTGATGTCGTCGAAGACCGTGCCGCCAATTTACACTTAGGCATCGGAGAGTTGCCAGATTCGATGCAAACGCATAGAGTGAGCTGGAAATGTAGGTGATTCCGCTGCTGTCATTAACACCAGTTCTCCTGTCTCTCTGTTTAGCTTCATAACAAGTGTGCCTCCCACGTCAAACCTGAGTGTGACTGTGGACCCCTGAAGGACCACATCCTACCCCCCAACTCCATCTGCCCCGTTGTTCTGGTAAGACACAGGACTGGGGTCCCACTGGTGCACCTTGTTTGACACCACCGCCTGTTTTCTCAGAGACAAAAATGAAACTTTATTGATCCACTGCAGGTGAAATCCACTTGTTAGAGCAGAGAAAATGTCCAGCCAGGCTTGTGTCACACGCAAACCTAGTTACGATAGTTAAAAGTTAGCCGAAAGAAAATCAAAAGTTTACTACAATTAAGCTAAGGCTAGCCCTCAGGCTACCCAAAGATATTTTTAGATGTTCTGTTTTATATTGCAATTATACATTTTTTACATTCTTAATTCTTATATATTTTTATGGTCCAATTCTTAAACAACTTTTGGACCATAATTGGGCCACAACCCTTATGTGGTAATTACTGTCCCAGATCAATTAAACTATTTTATTCAAATAAATAATTCATGTATAATTATGACAAGTTGATTTTTTGTTAATTTTTTTATAATTTCATACTCATACTGACCAGTTTTACAGCCCCAAGCAGAGAACGGTTAAATATTTGATTGAAATGTAAACATCCTTGTTTTGCCCGTGACTCCAAGGAGCGGCAGACGACGCTGAGGAAGGACTCTCGCTCCAGTCAGTCCAGTCGAGGGAAGATGCAGAGAGCAAACTCTGTCACGGTGGACGGTCAGGGACTGCAGGTAAACATCTGCTCAGCAAACAAAAGAAATACGTAGTGAGAAACAAGGGGGAAGTCTTGATGTAGGAAGTGAAGTCAAAAGCCACAATCAGTGATTTTACAGAATGGGAGGTGTTGATCCAACAGTGATACCGATGGTACGTTGAAAAGTGTTACCATACTCTTTGTATTAGCAGAGTCTAAATGACTTGAACATATTTATGAACTCTTACTTCCAAAAGAGCTAAAGTGAGAATCACTTACTCTGCTGCACTGTAGCCTATGGAGAAAACACAGCACAAAGAAACTGTTGATTCACTCCGTCACACTTTTTTTTTTACACTTATGTGAGTTACATATATCTAAAATATCTTTTAATTCCAATTATTAAAATATTTTAAAAAAATTATAAAATTAGTTTCTCTTTGGTCGTTGGTAAGGAACATAAAGCAAAACTAGTAATTGATCAGTTTAGTGAACATACAGTAAATATGATGTTTGGTTAAGTGTCTGGATCAGTTTTCCCCCCCTTCCCATTGCTGGTTATAACCATCACACAGTATAAAAAACAAAACAAAAACAAAAACACCAGCCCTCTCCTGAACCTCTATCTAACATCAAACACAGAGTCCAGGAAGATTTGAGACCTGCCATCATTTGAGTCGACAGCTAGTCTAATGCCAGGGCAGGAGGAGAGTGAAGAAGGAAAAATGATGAGTCCAATCTCTGCCACATCCGTCTCTGCCGCTCTCTGACTAACCAGCGTAATAATCAAGATTATTATTTATAATTACAGGAAGTAATGGATCACTCCATAGTGGACAGGGAGCTCATTAATCCGGGCCTGTCCCTGCTGGGACAGTAGACGGGGGAGTTAAACGCTTCATCTGTGTCACGGGGCGAGGGTTGCTGCGGACGAGCCGCAGGAAGTGAGCTTTCAAGCGGGATTCAAACGGGGCCTCGGTCGGATTAGGCGGGCCTGGATTAAGGGTTGTTTATTTAGTGCTTGAATGAGTTTGGAGTCGAGGACGGAGCGTGTTTTATTTCTTTCTGTGCAGATGCTGCTCTGACAATTAGAAAGCAGCGGGACAAAAATCAAAGACCAAATCGTGACGTTGTTCTGCAGAGGATATTAATTGATTCATGGCTGGATGGCTGTAGACCAGGCATGGGCAAACTAAGGCCCGGGGGCCGGATGCGGCCTGTTCAGCTTTTGTATCCGGCCCGCTAAATTCTTTCAAATAATATAATTTATTTACATTATCATTATACTACTACATTTTCCCTGCAATACCCACGTTTTCCCAATAGATGGGGTAGAAAATGATAAAAGAATTTTATCCTTTATGCATGACTTTTACGTACAATTGTGGCCCGCGAGTCAAAAAGTTCGCCCACGCCTGCTTTAGGCTGTACTGTTAGGTCCTTGAACATGAGTGGTCGACACAAAAATACATTTTTAAACATAAAATATGTCCTAT
>NC_024319.1:21290601-21293607 GCF_000523025.1 Cynoglossus semilaevis
TTTTTTTTTACACTTATGTGAGTTACATATATCTAAAATATCTTTTAATTCCAATTATTAAAATATTTTAAAAAAATTATAAAATTAGTTTCTCTTTGGTCGTTGGTAAGGAACATAAAGCAAAACTAGTAATTGATCAGTTTAGTGAACATACAGTAAATATGATGTTTGGTTAAGTGTCTGGATCAGTTTTCCCCCCCTTCCCATTGCTGGTTATAACCATCACACAGTATAAAAAACAAAACAAAAACAAAAACACCAGCCCTCTCCTGAACCTCTATCTAACATCAAACACAGAGTCCAGGAAGATTTGAGACCTGCCATCATTTGAGTCGACAGCTAGTCTAATGCCAGGGCAGGAGGAGAGTGAAGAAGGAAAAATGATGAGTCCAATCTCTGCCACATCCGTCTCTGCCGCTCTCTGACTAACCAGCGTAATAATCAAGATTATTATTTATAATTACAGGAAGTAATGGATCACTCCAGAGTGGACAGGGAGCTCATTAATCCGGGCCTGTCCCTGCTGGGACAGTAGACGGGGGAGTTAAACGCTTCATCTGTGTCACGGGGCGAGGGTTGCTGCGGACGAGCCGCAGGAAGTGAGCTTTCAAGCGGGATTCAAACGGGGCCTCGGTCGGATTAGGCGGGCCTGGATTAAGGGTTGTTTATTTAGTGCTTGAATGAGTTTGGAGTCGAGGACGGAGCGTGTTTTATTTCTTTCTGTGCAGATGCTGCTCTGACAATTAGAAAGCAGCGGGACAAAAATCAAAGACCAAATCGTGACGTTGTTCTGCAGAGGATATTAATTGATTCATGGCTGGATGGCTGTAGACCAGGCATGGGCAAACTAAGGCCCGGGGGCCGGATGCGGCCTGTTCAGCTTTTGTATCCGGCCCGCTAAATTCTTTCAAATAATATAATTTATTTACATTATCATTATACTACTACATTTTCCCTGCAATACCCACGTTTTCCCAATAGATGGGGTAGAAAATGATAAAAGAATTTTATCCTTTATGCATGACTTTTACGTACAATTGTGGCCCGCGAGTCAAAAAGTTCGCCCACGCCTGCTTTAGGCTGTACTGTTAGGTCCTTGAACATGAGTGGTCGACACAAAAATACATTTTTAAACATAAAATATGTCCTATAGTGTGACTGTCTGTCAAAAATATTTATGAATGTTACTTGGTTTTTCAATTCAATTTCAATTCAAATAATGATGTTAAATATAAAAGCAGAGATGTTTAAAATGTACCTCCTTTTTATTTGATATAAAATACAACAAATTGATGATACTAAAATAGACATGTATATGGCATATATATTTAGAATGTCAAGAGTCTCAACAACACAAATAAATAATTTCGGGGATAACATTTGAAATTGAAAAAAAAAAAGGCTCATATGTCAACCATCCAATGAGGTTTCCCGACCCAAAGCTAAGCTGTTTGTTGGTGCTACTGCGAGCAGTGAGTCAAACTGTTAAACTGCCAGTGTCTTTAGGTGTACGAGGCGACAGGTATTTTCTTTTAAGTGCCCCGTACGCTGTCGAGATGAGGCTTGAAAAGTGCGATGTACCTGCGACGACGCCTGCTGTCGCCTCTCTTCACCCGGCGCTGATGGTTTTCTTCTGACTTCTCCTCATTCAGATCACGACAATAGAGGGCACTCATCCTCTGCTTGTCTTTGTCAATCCCAAGAGTGGAGGGAAGCAGGGAGAGAGGTAAGGACACACTAAGCACACAATCTGCTCATTACCTGTCATACAGGCTTTACAGTAAATCCACCACTCAGCAGTGGCAGCAGCAGCAGAAAGAGCGACGCATTGAAAGCACCGCTAACGTTGGCCCAGGATTTGTAAAACACGAAAAACAGCAAGAATTGGCCAAAGGCTGGAATAGCAATAAGTTAGATAAAAAGAAAACACATTCAAATTCAAAGATACAAATACACAAAATACTATAAAGTAGACAACGGTCAGTATTTCATACTATGTAAACAACCCTGGATAGGTTCTTAAAAGCCACTGTTTGAGAAAGTGAACCTTCTAACCTCTGACCTCTGACTGCTCCATGCCCCGAAGCTGAATTTGTCAAATAAAAACACATTAACATTTAACTAACGCAGAGCTGCTGCTGCTGCTGCTGCTCTCAGCTGACACCCCCCCCCTCCCCCTTCCCCCGCGACCCCCCCCCCCCCCCCCCCCCCCCCCCCCCCCCCCCCCCCCCCCCCGCGGGGGGGTTCGAGTCTGTTCTCCGCCCTGCCTCCCCATCTCCACGCCGCCGGTGTCGTCCTCCAGGCCTGTGTTGATCCAGTCTTTGGGCTCCATCGTCAGCGTCACCGGGATGGACTCTAGGAAACTGGTGCTCTGGATGAGCGAGGAGTGTTTCGGCACCGGAGAGGGAGGAGTGCTCAGGGAGGTGCGGGGCACGGGCAGCGTATCAGGGAGCAAGGAGGAGACGTCGGAGGCAACAGGTGGAGGAGGAGGACGCAGGTGAGGAGAAGGGAGTCTCCGAAGAGCAGCAGGGGAGGTAGCTGAGGGATAAATACCTGACCATGACGAAGGAAACGAGAGTCGAGTCGAGTCAACTTCTGTTAATGTATATGGTTAATATATATATTTACACATATATTTGTTTAAAATACACGAGAAGAAGTATTTACCTCCTCTGTAAACCAGCAGGATGACTTCTCCCTGACTGGTGTGTTCTTCAAGGATCGTTTGGACCTGTGAACAAAAACAGATTCTTTTGTGAGATGTCAGTTTAAAGTTATTGATTCATATTATAACATCCTGGCATTCCCTTCACAATAAAAGTCACTTGTTTTGACCACCGTTCAGACACATCTTAATTCGAATTTTTTTTGTCAGCTGAAAACCAACACTGTAAGTAACTTGCGATACTATATGTGTGTTAATATACTAAGTTTTTTAAGCAGTTTTTTGGCACTAAATCTTAACGTTTATTCACAAATTCAGAAATACATGTTGTAAAATTGTGA
>NC_024319.1:21294669-21307106 GCF_000523025.1 Cynoglossus semilaevis
GTGTGTGTGTGTGTGTATATATATATATTTATTCATATACATATATGTATATATATGTGTATATATGTATATATGTGTATATATGTATATATATGTATATACATACATGTGTATATATGTATATATATTTATATATGTATACATACATACATATATATAATAATTTATCATTTATATTTCTAGTCCTAGCTGTATCGTTGATCTGTTCCTCTCCATTTACTTTCTGGCTGTTCTTAAGGTACCTTTGGGGTATTCCTGGTACTTCGACTGAGCTAATCTTGACAGGATTATCCAGTAGATCTCTGTGAAACTTCAATCTACATCTATGATACCTTCACATGTCTACAGTCACCCCAAGTCTCATCTTCTGACGTTCCTCCAGACCAAGGGTTTATACATACATTATATGTTGGGCTACTGAATTACTCTATGTAGCTTTATGGCAAAATATCATTCAATTCTTACAGTACAGGATCACTATTAAACTCTAGAGAATTATTTTTACCTTTTTTTTATTTTTTTATTTTTTCTTGCTCATAATCCAACAGCACTTCCTTTGCGATCTACTGGTAGATCTCCATCTACTTATTAGTCACTGTGCTTTGGTTGATAACAGGTAGAATCTGATGTCGTCTATCATTCTGTTATCGAGAGAATTTAACTATTAATTACCTCCTGTCTTATTATAAGACATTTCTCATCTAACTTTAAGTGATTTTTACATAAGCAGTAACATCACGTTTTCGGTGCTCTGCTTGTTCCTTGTAAGCACACACACACACATAACAGCATGCATCATTAGAGCAAGGTGAACGGTCATCGTCGGACACTGCAGCCGCACACACTGCTGCCAATTAGCTGCTTCTCTAACAGGATTACGGCAAATGAAGTGTTTGTTTCTTGGTATTTGAATGTGGTCAAAGTTGTCTTTCATGTCGGCGGCTGTCTGTTTGGACCCTAATGTGGTTTCTGCTCCCAGTCGGAGAGTAATTGAGCCGATCATTTAGCTCTCCATACGAGGCTCATTCAGTTAGCTGCTCTGTTATTGTGAAGGAACGGAAGACGTCGGCCTGAACATTGCCTGTCCTGATCCAATTAGGCCTGGACCAGGCAGGAGAGACTGTCCCAGCTGCATGTGTTAGTTTGTCTTATTATCAATGAAGCAGAGCCAGGTTTCTGGAGCATTTTAATAAAAAAAAAAAAAAAAAAGCAAATGATGAGCACAATGGAAATGGAAAGCACAGAGAGAGAACGCTGCCTTACCTTCTTGGAGTCTTCGATGAACTGAGCATTTCTATATGCAGCGACAGAAAGTGCCAAAAGTTTATTGGACCATTAACATGTGTGTAAATGTAACAGGTTTACGTCATTTACCTGATAGAAAAAAAAAAACGATGTACACACTCCTTGAATATTTTCCACCGACCCACACCAGTGTCTAGTGGACAGACACTTTGGGGACCTTACGCTCAAATAAAAAAACAAAAATGTTTTTTTTCTAACATTATTATTTAATGTTTATTTTGAAATCCAGTTGCGGGCCAGATTAGACGGTTAAGCGGGCTGGATCGAGCCTGCGGCCACCCGTTGATTATCACTGGTCTATTGCTTTTGCTTTTGATCAGATTTCATCCGATTTTCAAGACATAAAATCACAGAATAATGTAACTAAAGATTTGTGGACTGTGGTGAAAACGAATTGCAGACTTTTTAAACAGGCTTTAATGGAGGACAGTTTCTAATGATTTTTTTTTGTTGTTGGTTAAAGACAGACTAAAGGTGAAACTTTATGATGTAATGTGGTGATAGTGTAATGACACTATCACCACATTACCTCACATGTAAAGTCATGTAAATATATCATTTCTGCATTCTCATTAATATTGTTACAGGTTTGTTTTGTCTTTTGAGGTACATTTTTTTTTTATAAAATATTTGGGTTTTTTTTTTAAAAAAGTCAAAGTTCTTGATGAACTGAAAACAATCAGTTTACACACGTGTCTCAAACCTGTTGTTTGTAGATTATTTAACTATGTGGGTTTTTTTAAAAATCTTTTTTAAATTCAATCTATAAAATTTTCACAATTATTTGCCAAAAGGAATATTTGAGGGTATGCAGTATATTCATTATCTTTATACTGTATATCGAGGATTCTTATAATTAATCGAAAAACTTTTGATTCACTTTGATTCAGGCTGAACTTCTTCAGAGATGTCCCCAATTTCAGAGTGTTGGCCTGTGGAGGTGATGGCACTGTTGGCTGGATTCTGGATTTTATAGGTACCAAAAAAGTTTAAGGTGCTTGTTTCATCTTGTGACATGTTATTTTTAATTTTTTTTTTTTTTAGCAGAATTACCAGCGTATTAAAATGGAAATTACAAAGAGCCCCCAAAAGGGAATAAGCAGTAGATAATGCTGGTTAATGGATGTTACGTGTGTGCAAAAACAAGTTAATATTTAAAGTAAGCCAAATTAAAATTTAAGGTAGGTTAGAATAAACAAATACTTTCAAAATTTTGCAGGCATTGTTTAAATTTAGCCCAGACTGATGATTTACTGGAGATAAGCCCAAAGCGATGGAAATGGCCAAAACGGTAGACCCAGCCGCAAGACATTAGCCAAACAAGCTAAATAGTGCTAAAAAGCAAATGTTGCAAAAGTTAGACAACAACCCCTTTAATAAGGTCAAATATTTTGTTAACACATTTGTTAACAGTGGGCTAGAAAGCTAAATATTATACAGAAAATAGTAGCAAAAAATTAGCTGAACAAAGCTGCAGGAGCTCGAAAGCCTCAAGAAAACTAAAAGTTTGCTCTGAAATCCCTTAGGTTAGAAAAAAAAAAGCTATAAGTACTCGGCTGAAAAGTCCGCCTCAAACCCAGCTTTGGTTGAAAAAGTAAATTACACAGCCTGTGAAATTTAATAAACATGTCATAATTTAAAGACTCTATTACTTTTTTGGTTTTTATTTTTTGGTAAAATTGCATTCGTTTTTTTTTTTTTATTAGTTTTTCGGAGTGGACCGCAGCGCTGTTGTTCAGACAGAAATTGTAAAGTGTATCCCTCGCTCCGTTCCTGTATAAACACTTTCATTACGTGGTAGCCTGCGTATTTTTGGGAGGTGGTAAAATAGGATGATTACGTGTGGGAGAAAACAACATATTAGTAGCCATCATTTGACGGCCGAAGGAGAAAGGGGGAAAAAAATCCCCTGGAACCTTCTCTCTGCTCCTAAAGATGTGCTACTTGTTTGGCTTCTCATAAATTGCCTCAATTTTTTATCAATCAGAACAAGAGAAATATAATAACCATCAGGCAAAAATGTGTCTCCTGAAATAGTCTGGACCGACTGCCCGCTCATTCTCACCTGTACTTTCTATAAGTGAGTGCTGCAAAAAATGAATTTGGTTCTTTCTGGACAAGTCTTTCACAGACTTTGGTTTTGTCACATTGTTTTTGACAAAATGTACGTTCATCAAACATTTTTTAAATGACATCAAGAGACCATTTTACCTACACTTTAATTTCATAAATAAAACCTATATTTGTTAATTCAAAATAGCTAATTTTATATAGATATTGTATATAGAATTGGGTACGGGGGAAGTACTAGGGTAGAAAATGCTAGATGGGTAATATTCTAATAAAAAAAGTAAAAAATTAAAATTTTCAAAAATTAAACGTTTTACTGTAAAAAAATGTACTTTTTTAAAGTAAAAATTTTAAAAAGTATAAAAAAATATAAAATATTTTTTTTATTAAAAAATTTAAATTTTTTTTACAGGCAGACATTTCTGATTAATAACAGCTTACATTGATAAATTCAAATCTGAGAGACTCTTCAGTATTTTTTTTTATTTTGTTTTTAGTAAATTATATCTTAAAATATAAAATAACACCATAAAGGTAGTGATTAACCAGCATCAGTTTTTAGCTGAAATAGATCAAATATGCATGCGTTTTAGATTTTAATATTTTTTATTTTATTGTTTGATTCAGACAAAGCCAACCTGGAAAGGAACCCGCCTGTGTGTATACTGCCTCTGGGAACAGGAAACGACCTGGCGAGATGTCTGCGATGGGGCGGAGGTACTGACAGTCAAAAACGACACAACATGATTTGTTTATTTTGATCCTGGATAGGTGAACAAGTCAAAAGTGATAACATGTGATTGTATGCATGAGGTGATGTCTTTTTTAGACTTGGTGGGTTTTTTTTAAATAGGTTACGAGGGGGAGAGCCTGCTAAAGATTCTGCGGGACATTGAGAACAGCTCTGAGGTGATGCTGGACCGCTGGAAGATTGATGTCACACCCACGGACAAGGAGGAGCGAGGAGACGTCGTGCCTTACAGCATCATCAACAACTACTTCTCCATCGGAGTGGTGAGTGAGTGAGAAAGTAACCTGCTGCATGTTGCTGAATGACAGACTATTTATTTGACGCTTGAGGTCAGGGGTGTCAAACATAAGGCCCGCGGGCCAAAACCGGCCCACAAGTAAAAGTACTGCTACTTCAACAATATTACTTGAGTAGAAGTAAAAAATAGTAATTTAAATAATTACTTAAGTAAGAGTAAAAAAGTACTTGGTGAAAAAACTACTCCAGTACTGAGTAAGTGTTGAGTAACAGCTGATTTGTTTTTTAATGAGCTTTTAATCATATTACAGAGAGGAGAGTTTATCCAATAAAATAAAAAAAATCAATTAAATATCTTAAAATAAAATAATCTTGAGGTAAATTTAAGTACTTTAATAAAAAATAAAAATCAATGAAATATAGTACATAAAAATTAAATATTAACAAAATAACTTAAAATATATACTATATAGTATATATAGTATAGTAATTTAAAACTACTCCTAAAAGTATTTTATATTTAAACAAATACTCAAGTAAATGTAACTCATTACTACCCACCACTGCACAAAACTTGCAAAACAAAATATAGGGACTTGAACAATGAACATCAAGCATTTCTGCATTCTCTAAACGAAACCAATGATTTTCTTCTTCATATTTAAACTTGAACATCAAGCATTTTTGCATTCTCTAAATGAAACCAATGATTTTCTTCTTCATATTTCTTGCATAAAACACACACTTTTGCAGCATTTATTTCAAATCAAAAGATAAACTTTAACTGTAAAAAAAAAAAAAAAAAAAAAACCAACCAAGAAGGAAAGATGTATTTGTGACAACTTCCTCCTGTTGGTGCTCAGCAGTAAACACGCAGATCACCTCCATCACTCTGCTCAATCACAGTGTTAACAAGGGTTGTCAGCTAATATCCTCTAACCTGGTCATTAGCAGCAGAGGGCTTTGAGGTGTTATTCAACTAACATTTGTGAGACCATGCATCACTTTACATCCTCGCCACGGTCCCTACCAATCCCACAACTCTCTCCTCGGCAAATGTCAATTACCATATTTCCCCCTGACATTTTCCAGTAATGGCTAACATGAGCCATGTAAAATCAGTGTCATTATGCCAGAGATGGACCGCAGGAGTGGCGATGGGAGTTACAGACGCAACATCCAGCTGTGTTTATTGACCATACGCCTGGAGCTAGAGTGCATCTCAATAAAGGCCTAACCAAAGTGTGATCAAAACAAAAAAAAAAAGAAGGAAATGATTAGGCTAGATGCTGTGGGAGCTGTAAAGGTTTATTTTTATTATGATTTTATCTTTAATAACAGCCTGTCGGTTTATTGATGGAGACAGTGTTTAGTGGGTCAGTCCAAAGTCACTGCAGTTTCTGAAGCTACAGTATGTGATGTCCCAAGAATTACAAAATACTGTTGGTTAATTTGAGTTGTTTTCTTAATGTATTTAGTAATATTTTTTTTTTTGCATTTTCCTCAATGGAAAAAGTCAACTTGGATTTTAAGATTTGATGTAAAAAAGTGACCACTCATGGCGTGGACTTCATGAGCAAAGATCAGTTGGCGCTCACTGCTCTTAGTCGGTGCGAGTGATGCAAGTGACCCTGAGTAAAAATACCTGGGGTAGTGTTGGTATTTGACAACCGTCTGTCAAAGTCTGTGTGGTCAAACTCTGAACTGAAGCATCGGATTTGGTCGGTTCTGTCTCGCGGATGTGAGAAAACGAACACTAGAGGTCTCTGTTCCAAACTTCTTTGACTCGGTTTTGAAAGAGCGCACTTTTTTCTATAACAGCGTCACTGCTGTTGTTGTTTCCCTCCTGCTGTGGCTCTGGTGCCTGCTTTTTTTTTAAAGTTGAAAAAAGTCCAGCCCACAACTTTAAACAAAGTCAAATTTGTTCAAACTCATACATAAGTCCTTCTGTCTCCTGTTGTTTGGAGGCTAAGAACCCATCAAATGAAGTTGTTTGTCTATTGATTAGACCTTGAGGTCTGTGTGAATTCAAGTGTGACATTATTATTATTACTATTGTTGTTGCTGTCATTTGAATGTGCCTTTGTATTGAATGGATTAACCAAAAAAAAAAAACACAGTGAAGATTATGCGATAATTCGAGCTGATAATGAGATGAGAGATTATGCAGATAGAGAGAAGATCATTTCTGTGACGGCTGTTCAAACAGCAACGTCTACTGATTAGGTTATAAAGATTTTTGGCCTTTTTTGTTTTGCTGTTCTTTGGCAAAAATACATTTAAATATATGTATAATATATTTGTCAGTGTATTTATGTGGTTCCGCTACACTATGGAACCACATGCTATCTTAGTAGTAGCAGCAGTTTTCTGTTGACTTACCTGTTGTTATTTAGTTCCTCACACTAGTTTGTATGGAGAACAGTTTTTGGCTCACTATTTTATTTATTTATTTATTTATTGTGCTATTTTTAGCTGCTTTCAACAGTATTTTTGGATAACCCAAATCTAAAAGATTTTTTTTAATTATTATTTTTTGTATAACCTTAACCTCCAATGAATGTATGCTAACTCTTAGCGACATTAAAAATGTTTCTCTTTCAGGCATCATTGTAAACTGTTTAGGGAACACTAATTTAAAGGGCACATACACAAAATTGTTGATTTTAGGCTTTTAGTTTTTTTTTTTTTTCTAATGCAGCCTAGGCCTAATATTTAGGGTTAAATTCTTTTGTTAATTTCAATCCCTCCCAGGACAGGTCATTTATCTTTTTTTTCCTAAATATTCCTTGAACCTAAAATCATCTTCCACGGCCCTGCTTTGAACGGAAAATTAATGACATCATCCCTTTGGGAGGATGTGGAAGTGACGTGAAGTGTAATGATCTCAATCAGAGCCAGGGGTGAGAGACAGAACTAATCAGTGAGAATCACTGCAGTCAGTCACTCAGTTGCTCTAATGACACCCCCACTGTCCACCCCCATGTCGCTCCTGTCAAAGCCATTACTCTACAACAGGCTGGTGGAAGGCTTGTCAAAAGGCTGCCGTCCATTTGTAATCGCTGGAAACTTTGAGCTATGAGGAGACATGGGTTGTGCCCTGTATCATTTTGGTGCCAGGTTTTGAACAGTGGTAATTACTGGAGGACACCAAATGGGAGAGGAGAGTCTGTAAGTGAGATTAAGATGGAGATTTGTCAGATGTCTCTCAGAGACACCTATTATATGTGTTCAAATGAATGGCAGCTTTTTTAATGTTTACATTTTTTAAACTTTTGGCTGAGAAATATAGTAGCTTGAAGTAAGACAAAACTGGTAAATTATTAGTATTATTATTTGCATTTTTCTTGACAAGAGAATTCTTACTGCGTGTATATTCAAATATATCATTAGGTAACACAGAAATAACACAAGCCAAAGTTGATCATTTAGCAAAGGCAGCTAAAAGTTAGCCTAAAAGCCGCATAATCGTGTACAAATGTTACAGGAAAAAGCAAAAAGTTTTGTTATAATCAAAGATTAAGATAGAAAAAACTCAAGTTTTGTTATAATCAAAGATTAAGATTCCACCAACTCCATATCCACCACACAAAACAGCTCATTGGTTTTCGATGAACTGCTAAACGCTAGTCGGATTTGGCAAAACAAATGCCAAATACAGAAGTCGGTCCATATGTAGCTAAAACATTAGCCCGTAGCTAAAAATGAAAACATAAAATCAAATACCGAATCAATTCAAATGAATAATATTATCCTTATAGGAACAGATGGTATGTCCAAAGTTAGCCAATCAAATCACTTAAATCACCAACATAACGGTAGGCCTGATGGAAGGCCTTGGCTCTGGCCTTGGGGCTGAAGTCCTTCAACCTGGCAACACATCAGGCTGAAATGTGATTGGACAAAATTGTGAATATAGTGACAAATGAATGATTGAATGATTGATGCAATGTTCATTAAATATAAAAAAAAACAAGTCACTAAATCTGGTACTGTTTAGGCCAGCAGAGTAGTTCTTGCTGGCCTTGACAGTACACCTCTGGCATTCAGTAATTCAAAAAAAAAATTATCCATATTAATGTCATCAATGTTCATCATCAGGCCTTTGAAGTCCTTAAAAGCAGCATCACTGTCAGAGTCAAAAACCCAAGCGGGAGTTGTTTTTAATCCTTGTTTACTTCTGCAGGATCCACAAAAAGCTATTGTAGAGATCTCAAACAGAAGAGTCCAAACCAAAGGGGAGACAAGCCTTCGCGGCTTTGACTCTCTAGTCTGCAGCTTTTGTCCTGTTTGTAAAGAGAAAACCCCGAGAAGGTTCTCTCAGATACTTCCATCATCCTCCTCGCCTCTCCGTCTTCAATTACTGTAGAGACGGAGGCCAGTCTTGCCTCAGGGATCTTCCCACAACCCTTATGGTTGATGCTTACATCAAGAGAAGCCGCATTGATTTCTCCTCCCCGTCTCTGTCTTATCTCCTCCTAGCAGGGGGTCGTCCCTGAAGCTGCTGTTGAAAACAAAGCAGGTCAGAAACAGGTGGAGAACACGAACAATCCCACACCTGTCACTGCGCCCAAGTTTACATCAACATTCAGGAGATGGTTTTTTCTTAGCTGAGCAGTTTTACCGTCGGCTAGCCAGAGTTTTTCTGCCTTGAACGTGGATTTAAGAAAATTTAATTTTGATACGATACCGATTGCTTTTATGGAGTACCGATATCAATACCTGATGATGATCTGTGATTTTTTTTTTGAACTCAATAGAACATATGAATCAGAAAACCTGATGATGATCTGTGATTTTTTTTTTTTTTAACTCAATAGAACATATGAATCAGAAAAAAATACATTATTAGCCTAAACTGTTTAATCGCTACCAGTAGGGGGCAAAGACATCTAGTGGACTTGAGTCACTGCTATCTTCTGGTCAGTGGTCGTGTGTGTGTGTGTATTAGCATTAGCATGCACCAAGAATAGATTACAAGCAAGAAATACACTGTCTAATCCAGTCTAAAGTAAGAAAAAATAAGTTTGAAAAAAAAAACCAAAACCCATAAATAGCTAACGGTAAGACAAAAGCTACTAATGGAGTTAGCAAATATTTTAAAAGTAAAATCTAAAAAAAGCCATTGCCAACTTGTCATTACAGCAGTAACTGATAATAGTTGCTGTTACAGTGAAACTTTGCCTTCTTACAGTATAATTAGGGGAAGTTACACTGTTTTCATCAGAGCCAGCTCTTAGCCACAGGTTTCTGCGCTGGTGGTGTAGGTGTCGGTGGAGGGGAAAGAAGGAGGGCGGTGGTGTAAATGGTGAGCCAACCAGCGGGGCAGTCGAGGTGCGCACACAGACGGAATTGAGAAATGAATGAAGTGAGGGCGAGTGTAAAGGAAACTAAACTTCTAAAAGTGGAAATACAGATATTTTTTTTTACTACTTAAATAAGGGGCGTGAGTGTTTATGTTAAATATAAATTATGCCCATTCACATTAGGTCACTAAACAAATAAAGTAGCCGTCATCTCTACGCTGCTCTTACTTGTTCTCTGTCTTGAACAGAAAACACTTCCATAGATTTAACCGTTTGATAATTTAGAAAAGTATCCATTATTTTTTCACTGCAAAAAGTGTACTTTTATTTTAATTATTATTATTATTGTTGTTGTTGTTATTATCATTATTATTATTATTTGTGTTGTTATTATTATTATTAAGTATTGTTATTATTATGGAGTGTTGTACATATATTTAACATTCCATTTTATTATAAATACATGTCATTTTCTAGTTTAATTAACTGTTATTTTTTCTAATTTTTTTCTAAATTATTTTATCTAAAATAATGGTTGCAGAGGTTTCCGGTGACAAGTTGTTTTTACAATGCTGCGAAGTAACTAATAACTAATTAAGGCAGAGATCATGTTAATGATAAATGGAAGAAAACAAATCTTTTTATGTCAGCCGAAACTGATACTAATGATAATTCCTTCATCAGAACAAGAATCTCTTAATGACAAAAAAACAAAAACAAAATGAGACTATTACAAAGTACACAAAGGTCGGATCCTTCAGGCTGCACATCTTTAACTACTATTAATAAAGCTGGCTGCCTGGGTTCACACTGTGTGGTGTCTGGATCACAGTGATACCAGACCGAGGTAGTGTTAGGATCCTGGGTCGCCATCACCATCACCATTAGTGACATTATGTGTAACATTATCCTTAGCGCCACCGTGACAGGTGGTGCTAAGGTGATGAGGCTGTGGGTTAGAGTCCAGATGAAACCAGGCAGAGATTTAAAAACACCTTTAAAAAACACCAAACCAAAACACAAGAGTAAAGAGCAGATGTGGGGAGAGCCAGGTGACTGTTTCCAGAGTGTTCCAGCTGCCTGTAGGTGAGTCTGGAGTTGTGATTAGTCACAGTGCCTCTTCATTAATTAGCTCGTGTGGAGACGTCGTGCTGTTCATCAAGGATCTATCTGTCGATAACCCTCAGCGTCACCCGTCCTCGAACCCACTCGGGTAAAAAGAAAATGTCAAAACAGTTGAAACGGTGCTAAAAATGAATTGACAACATTTCAAGGAGATTATATAAAAAGAACATCTTGAATAGTGAACAGTGATCAAAACCAAGTACAGAGGAACGTCGAGATACCAACATAATCTGTTCTAAGACCGAGCTCGTAACTTGAATCGTTTTTTCGTTTAGTGCTAATAACAATGGAAAAAAATTGAATAATTTTTTTCCCATAAGAAATAATGAGAAATTTGTTTTAGTGCTAATAACAATGGAAAAAACATGTTTTTAATTGCTATAGAGACATACACACAAAAAATGATAGTATATAAGGATCAATGTGATCTAAAATAAAATGTTGATTTTAATTATGAGTTCTGACTTTCGAGACAGACGATACAGTAGAGGCTGATGGAGGAGGAGGAGGGTGAGAGGAAGAGAGTTGGCCTGTACGTAGACACTTGATTACATAGCGTACTGTACACTTGCACTTGGTAACGTACATAAATTTAGAATTAACTTAACAATAAGTATTTGTTTATTTTTTATTTTTTCGATTAGTATTCTTCCCTTAGCAGGCACCAGGCTCATATTTATCGACCATTTCATGCTTTATTTCCATGGTCATCGTGCGTTTCTTCTTCTAAAAGCTTATAATTAGCTAAAATTGAATTATCTTAATATTTTCTTCTTCTTTTTTTTTTTTTAGAAAAACACAAATCCTAATATCTTAACACAGTCCTTGTTCCGTCTTAACTAAATACATGTGTTTGATGTTCTCTCCTCAGGATGCTTCCATAGCACATCGTTTCCATGTGATGAGGGAGAAACACCCGGAGAAGTTTAACAGCAGGTAAGTCTGGAAAACAAATCTCATCATAATCTACACAGCAAGTATTTTCTACTTTGTACACATTGGTAAAATATTGAGCTTCGATCAAATCATGCGAAACATTTTTTTTTCTTAAGACAGAATCTAAGAACACATCTGGTCTTCTCTGTGTTTATCTATATATTTTTTTAACCTAATCTTTAACCTACACATTTCCTTTTCCAATGCGAGAAAAGATGCTTCATCCTCTCTGTGTCCTATGTTCTGATCTGGAGGAGTTGCTTTCACCTTTTCCAGAGGAGCAAACGTGTCCTCCTCTGTATGTTTCCATCAATATTTAACGTATGCACCGCAGCCAGGGGAGTCATTGAGAGTCTAATTGAATTTGCTTGGTGTCTGTTGACAGTGGATCAGTCACACTGATGACACACAGCCTCCTAATAATAATAATAATCCCATTTCTACACATTAGCATCATTTACTCTGGACCTCTGAGCAACATTCAGTCCAGAACAACAGTGCTGCAGCCGAGGATACAGATGTGGACTGAGACAGAGGTCAGAGGTCAGGGACGGGGACAGACAAACGTACGGCAAAATGGAGGGATAGATGAAAATATGTATGTATGGATGGATGGATGGATGATATATAGATGGATGGATGGATAGATGGATGATATATAGATGGATGGATGGATAGATGGATGATATATAGATGGATGGATGGAT
>NC_024319.1:21307357-21309680 GCF_000523025.1 Cynoglossus semilaevis
GGATGATAATAGATGGTTGGATGGATGGATGATGGATGGATGGATAATATATATGTGGATGATGGATGAAAAGATAGATGTATGAATGGATGGATGGAACTTTATTAATCCCTCAGGAGTTCCCTTTGTAAAATGAAGTAATAGTACTGAGGATATTTACATACAGCACAGAAACTCTATCAACAGTACCAAGAACTACAGCTTGTGTTTCCACTACAGGAACTATAACCAGTAACAAGGGGTATTATATTTCCATTGCAAGACCAAGTAAAAAGTGATAGAAACAAAGATTATAAGCATTTTAACTGAAAGAAATAGTACCAAGAACTAGTGAATATAACAAGCATTTTAACTGGAAACAATAGTACCAAGAACTAGTGAATATAACAGATAATAGTACTGAGAACTGACGATTTTTGAGAACCTGGCACTTGGAACAGTACTAGGACCCAAATACATTAGCGCATCAGGTACAGCAGAAAGGGGATTAGGAAAGTACCTGGAACTGAGATTATTCCTCAAATAAACAACACCAGGAACCTACTGTACGTATGTCGGGAACCAGAACAAGTACCAGGAACTAATGAGCCAACTTAAAATATACAGCGTTTCAGCTGTAGGAACAGTAGTCTTGGTCACTTCAACACCTCTGATGTGCTAGTTCTGTTGGTTTACTCCCCGTTTTTTAGCCCTTTCATTGAAAAATGATTGAGGTATTTTAAGAAAATGATTTTGTCTGTTATTTGAATTCCATGAATAATACAGCAGAGGGAATGGCTTTAGGATCTTCTCTATTACACACTGTCCTTTTCCTTATTCTGAATAATACATGATTATAGTTCTTCTTCAAGGTAGCGGCTCAGATTTGTGTTGGATTTCTCCAAAGGGCTCGTGTCCGTTTCACCTGTAGTACAATGACATTTTATTTAGAAAAAAAAAACAAAAAAAAACAACAACAATTATTTTCCTGCAGACAGAGGAGGAGCTGTTCTGCTGCTTTCAGTCAAAAAGATCTCATATATCGTAATTTTAGAATCGTATGCATTTTTACTAGCATGAATCCAATAATAACAATAATAATAACTTGCGTTCATAACCTTTTTTAACCATAACCTTTTACCAAGTAATGCATTTGTTCCTGAATTAAAAAGTACTTTACATACTTACTTTCATCATAGAAGGAGTACTCACATTGGAGTTCCCTTCCTCTAATGCACGTGTATCAAACCCATTTTCACCGGGGGCCACATCAGCAGTACAGTTCCCCTTGAAGGGCCGGTTGTAAATGGAAGACTGTATAGATCAGGGGTCCCCAACCCCTGGTCCGCGGACCAGTACCAGTCCATAGGTCATTTGGTACAGGGCCACAGTGAAGAAATATACTTAATTTTTACTAATTTACTTCATTGAAAAAAGAAAATCCAGTCATATCCATTTACTTTCTTTATTTAAATATAATCTGGACATATTTTAAAATAATAGGTCATTCAGACTCTATATTGAATTATTGGTATTTAATTTGGCATCACGTATGTCTCGTTAGTAGTGAATCCACACATTTAACTGGTGATTGACCTTAAAGACGGTAAATAATTAATGAGCCGTAATTACAAACCAAACGTGTATATCACTGCATAATGATGTATTTGTCTGACGTCTTCGCCATTCGTTTTTTGGCCAGTTTTAACACCGCACATCGGAACAATGGAAGGAGACTATCTCGATAAAGTTTTGGGAGATGGCGATATAAGCAGAAAATGCTGTAGGTCGAGGACGGCGTAAACCGAGGACCCTCTGTGTTTTCCTTTTTTTTTTTTCTGCCTCTCAGGGTCAACGTCAGTGCGCTGATTGAACGAGAACAAATGTCAAATATTGAATTATTGGTATTTCATTTGGCATCACGTACGTCTGCTAAGCAGTGAATCCATACCTTTAATTCGGTGCTTGACCTTAGAGACGGTAAATAATGAATGAGTCGTAATTACAAACTAAACAACATCGTGTACAGTACCTAATTATGACAAAGACCGACGATACATACCGACTGAAGACGGTCATACTCTCTCCGTCGTCCGTATTTTTCTTCCCTTCATCCTTCTCGTGTGTTTGCACCTCAGGCTAATTACCAGGCTGGAGGTGTGAACCTCCGACGCTCAGCAGATAGATTCATTTACTGCCACTGCCGGACCTGGAGGTGATAATGAGGTTGAGGATTAAAGCAGACAATCAGCAGAAAGGCCCACGGACCAGGGACCATCAATGAACACCCCCCCCCCCCCCCACACCCACGACACACCGCTCCACCGGACACTCCACAACTATA
>NC_024319.1:21310192-21318138 GCF_000523025.1 Cynoglossus semilaevis
TTTTTAAAGTCAAATATAAAAGCTACAGTTTTTTACAGTGCGACCTTTTTAAAAAGATTGAGTGAAATTGACTTAGAACGATGCCAACTGCGCAAAATGACGAGGTCCAAAATATCGTTCGAGATAGGCATCAGTGAAAAACACAGAAAAAAAACTAAGAAAAACACAGCAAGTAGATTAAAAAAAAAACAAAAAAAAAAAACAACAAACCCTCTCACAAAGTTCATCCAAAAAGTATCAACCATTTAGCCCAGATAAAAAAGTTAAAAAATTGAAAACAAAAGGTACTACTATAGTAAGTACCTTGAGATACGAGCGTCCCGACATACGAGTACTCCGAAATACGAGCTAGCCTTCGAGCACATTTCTGCTTTGAGATACGAGTAAAGATTTGCGATACGAGCACGCTTACAGACGGTGACGCTAGTTGGCCGAGCACTCGGAGCAGCCCACGTCGCCTCGTTCGTTCACTTCACGCATTCGTTGACTTCCGTACGCATTTACCGCGAGTCTTCCGTGTTGCGTTTGCATTATCTACGTGATTTTCTCTCTATTTTGTGCATTATTAGTCCTAAGAAAGTGAGTGGTAAGGATGGTAGTGAGAAGAAGAAACGCACGATGACCATGGAAATAAGTCAGGAAATGGTCGATAAATATGAGCCTGGTGCCCGCTAAAGAAAGAATACCAATCGAAAAATGTAAAAAAATAAAAATAAAAATAGAAAAATACCCTGGTGCCTGCTAAAGAAAGAATACCAATCGAAAAACACACACAAAAAAAAATAAAAATAGAAAAATAGCTACAACTGTAAAAAAGCAACTGTAATGAAATGATTTTTCTTCTGAATTGACATTTTAGAAATAGTTGTTCTACTTATACATACAGTTCCATTTTTAGAGCTACGACATCTAACAGAGCACCACCATGCTCTCCGTTAGCTCAGCGGCGCCCCCCCAAGGGCTCTGGCTGTGCTGCGCAACCATCCTGGGTTAACCTTTCCTGAAGGCAGAGGGGAGCCCACGCACACACACAGCTCTTTAGCATAATGAGTGTGTTTATCAAAGGCCTACGACCCGCACACGCACACACGCACACGCACACCGACTCTAATGGGTGTGTGTTAGTATGTATGAGTGTGTTTCCCATTGAGCTGGGAACGAGGCCACAGGTTATGGTGCTTTAAATTAAACACTCACACACACTCTCTCACACACACACACACACAGTCATGGCCGCCCTCAGACCTCATTTAAAGATGAAATCGTTTATGTGACCAAAGTGTCATTTATAATTAATGATCACTTGTGTGTCATTTAGAGGGATCTCACCTGTGGCCTCGTCCCCAGCTCAGTGGGAAAACACACACACACCGCACACACACACACACAATACAATCAGTAGTGCACACAAAAGCCTGAGGCGTCACTTACATGATGGAGGAGAGCTTATTATTTGTCGCGTTAAACCATCAATTATAGGCATTAAAATAAGTAAAGCACGTTTGATGTCTCTCAGAAAATGGTTCCATAGTGTAGCGGTTAGCACGCCTGCCTCGAGAGCAGGGTCCTGGGTTCAATTCCCGGAGGAACCACGTGTTTGGCGTCTCGTGGCGGCAGCCTGTGTAACTGCATATCTGCTGCTAACACAAAAATTTCGCAAATATGCGATCAGTAAACAACAGAAATGGACATTAGATCTGTGCTAAAAATCTACCTTTAGCAACTAGCAAGAAACATGGCAAGGTTAGAAGCTAAAAGTGAAACATGAGGCCGAACTAATAATGATAATAATGATTGATTGATGCCGAATATTTAAATTTTCTCGAAAAAAAAAAGGTGTGCTGAAGAGCTAACGTGGGTTAGCTAAAAATATTGGCAAACTAATGAACGTCCGATAAGTAGCCACATTATTAATGATTAGCCAATTCTATCTTTAGCATTTTAACGATGTCTCTTGTCCTTGGTATTATTTCTTTCAGCATTTTTTTTCTTTGTAGTATTCTTTGTTTTTGGTACTCACTGTAGTACTGTCTCTTCTTCCCTGTATGAGTCCTGAGGCCTCGCCGCCGTCCGCCTCCACCTTTGACTGACCAGACTCAACAGCTTCAGACGCATTGATTTTTTTCTTTTACTTTCTCCTCCTCTGACACTTCATCTCGCCCTCCATGATCTACGACCTTATTTTCACACTAATTTCTCCCCTGATCACAGGTGATAAATATCACATTGACATAACCAACCCTTTTGTGCGTTGCATGGATGCACTGTTTTGTTTAAGACGGGGGACGGTAACGATCCCTGGAGCGCTTACACTCACAGTGACAGTTTTGAGAAATGAGCGCAGTCTCGTCGCCTTGCCTTCAGAGATGCAGCCGCTTTGAAAAATGTATTTCTCTCTTTCTCCTTCTGTTTTTTTTTTTTTTTTTTTGTTCTCTACATTTTATTCAAGAACACCAATACAAGCTTAAAACTTTTCCTAATCTTCCTACTTTCTAACACAGGGGTGTTATACTCATTTTCACCACATCAGCAATACAGTTCCCTTTGTATAGATCAGGGCTCCCCAACCCCTGGTCTGCGGACCAGTACCAGTCCATAGGTCATTTGGTACAGGGCCGCAGCGGGACACAGTGAAAAAATTTACTCCATTCATAGCCATTTACTTTCTTTATTTAAAGATAATCTGGACGTATTTTAAAATAATAAGTCATTCAGAATGATACAAACAGAATAGAGTCTAAAAGATGTCTTACTTTTGAAAATGTCATGACCCTTCGATGGTCAGCACCTTGGTCCTGGTCGGTAGTAACCGGTGGTACTGGCTGCCCAGTCCTTGGAACAAAAAAGGTCATGTGATTGGCTCAAGTGCGCCCCCAACAGGGAATAAGCAGTAGATAATGAATTCTTATTTTTAAACACTATTCATAAAATCACCTTATCTAGTAGTATTAAAACAGAAAATAAGGATGCGTAAATAAAGTTTATTCTGTTTTAATTCATGTTGAACTGCAAAGGTAATATAGATGTTCAGGTTTGTATCTCATGATTCCTACTGAAGATTTATTTATTTATTTTTTGTTCTTGATTTGCCCCCCCCTCACTCACTTGGTCGGTGACTTTTTTTTTCCTCGTCCCTGTTCACTTTGGTTTGACTATTTGTTTTTGCAAATTCAGTGAAGGCCTCCGAACTATGGAAACCTGAGCCGCTGTTGTCTTTGAGCCGACGGCCGTGATGACTGTACGACAGCTCATTACGCCTTATCTGCTCACTGACCGCTAAAGTTATCATTGCCGTTTTGTTTTGCATTGATACACTGAAATCACAGTGTGGCCAGTTTAGTGAATTCGAAACCAGTCATGCATACAAGCCACTGTTGTTTTAAATCCAGAAGACAAAACCCGTGGACGGTGAGTTGACACTCCGTCGTCTAGTTTTACAGCGCTGGCCGTAAACCCCGGGTTCTCCTTAATCTACTTTATACGATCAACCGCTCTGGAATAGCTGAAGACACCACTTTCTGTCAGTCACTCAGAAGACTCCGCATCAGTCGACAGATAACAAACGAGGATGTCCATCCAGCCAATGAGATGCTCCTTATTACCTAATGACGGAGGACAGGTGATTTGTTACCGAGGCGCTCTTGTTAGTTTAAGTGGTGGGAATCGACAGGACAGTCAGATCCTCTGTCTCCGTCTGGAGGCTGGTTCAGACTTCACTGTCTGATCTGAAGGCTAGCTGGTTCGGAGGCAGTCCTCACACGGGCGGCCATAGAACTCCCAGCCTTTATGCGGGGCAAGTTATGGCTCAGAATCAACAGTCTGCATCTGCCTTCTTCCTCCCCAACAATCACCAACCACTGATTTTGAATAGTCTTTCAACATCCACCTTCATTTGTGTCCATGCAAATGTCTCCGACCCGCGTTTGTACGATCAGTCGACTTCTGGTCATTTCTCCCGAGGCCTGGACATGTGCCGTGCAGCAGAATCCTCTCGGTGCAACGGCAGCTCTTGTCCTGCCGGCGTCCGCCTTTTTCTTGCTATTGACCAGGTTGCACGTGATAAATCATGAGTGGAGTGGAGCTATTTTGAAAGTAGCCTAATGAAAGCTCATTTGTAAAGAGGCTAAATGGTCCTGACAAAGGCCCTAATGAGAAAATCAATAATTCAGCGATTGTTACTCTGCTTATACTAATACGTCTAGTTGCGCCGTAGTCCTGGCTGGGATAAGGTCTTTTTTTTTTTTTTACTCCTTTCACTTCTGCATGTCAGCACTGTTGTAGGTGTTTAATTTTCGCCCCGTCCTCGAAGCCTGCAGATAAATAGTCTGTTGTTGGTTGGAAACATTTCCGAGCCATCTGTGATTTCTGCTCCTGAATAACGTTTATATGAGAAACGTTCACCGATCATTAAACATATTGATCGGCCCTAACCTAGAATTAACCTCAGGGCGTGGATCATCTCTCCAGCCTGTTGTTTTCCAGTGGGACCAAATGAGACCAAATGCTGCTCATCGACAGGCTTTTGTTAAGTAGTAGTAGTAGTAGTAGTAGTAGTAGTAGTAGTAGTAGTAGTAGTAGTAGTAGTAGTAGTAGTAGTAGTAGTAGTAGTAGTAGTAGTAGTAGTAGTAGTAGTAGTAGTAGTAGTAGTAGTAGTAGTAGTAGTAGTAGTAGTAGTAGTAGTAGTAGTAGTAGTAGTAGTAGTAGTAGTAGTAGTAGTAGTAGTAGTAGTAGTAGTAGTGCTAGTTCAAATTTTTCCTTATAATTATTGAAATCACAAACAGGCTATTATTTCAAGATTTTTTTAATCAAATTTTTAAACAGGGACTTGGCTAATTAAATAATATTTATTTATATTATTATTATACTTCTGCTTTTTCCCTGCAATGCCTGTATTTCTCCATTAAATGATGTAGAAAAGGCTAAAAACATTTTAGCATGACTTTTACATGTCATTTGTCTTAGTTCACACGAACGTTCCATCTATCTGCTCCTGACCCGGCCCCCCTAGTCAAACCCATTGTGGCCCGCAGGGTCACTGCTGCCTCGTGTGGTCAGTTAGTGTAACTCCAAACAAGGACTGTAAATACAACTTATTAAAGCAGCAGTGGAGCAACAACAGTTGTGGGTCGTGATAGAAAATGACTGATTTCCTGTGTGTAAAAAGGAGAGAAAAAGGAGACAAAACGACAAGTTGATTCTTTAAGTGTGTCATTGAGTGAGACTGTGCCTTGTGTCTTATTCTAGTTCTCAGAGCATGGTTGCAGGGGATGGTGCAAACAGAACTAAACTTCTAAAACAAACCTGACAACGTGGTTCATCCTGGAAGATCTTAAGACAAAACTCACTTGTCACACAATTTTGTTTCCCACGTAATACACTCAGCACACTGTCGTGAAGGAAACCAAAGACGGGAGAAGACGAAACTACACGATCTTCAGAAATCTTAAGGCCTATGTTTCATCATCCCGGTCTCAGCAGTTCCTGTTTTCCTCTTTTTCAGAACAAAGAACAAACTGTGGTACTTTGAGTTTGGAACTTCAGAGACATTCTCCGCCACGTGTAAGAAGCTCCACGACTTTTTGGAGGTCGAGGTAAATAAATAAAAACAAAACTTTTATGCTTCATATCAGTGAAGAGTCAATGTGATGTGTCTCCTGTCCTTTGGGTTTGACTCTAGTTTTGTCCAGAAAAAAAAATAAAAAAATGTTGATTGCTTCACACGTATTATTGGCCGTGCGGTGTGTTTTAGCGGTTAAACAGGTCAGGAAGAGAAGCCTTTTGGTCAGCCATTGTTCCAAAAATAATCCAAATTTATGCTATTTCCAAACCGGAGCAGACAAAGTGTTGATAGATGGAGGAGATCATGAGAACGTCTCTTCTTACAAAAGCACAGCTCAACACAGAGGTAATTAGCCTGAGGTGACCCCACTGTGTGTGATACTGAGTGATAATGAAGATGGTATCTCCTCAGTTCATCTGACACACACACACACACACACACACAGCATAGGCAGCGTACAGGTCTTTGTTAATCAGTTTTGAATATTTCTTTCTGTAAATGAACAGGACTGACAGTTGAAGACGGATTGTAGTTGATAAAAACACAACCCTTAGTATGTCTTTTTTTTTTCAGGGTTTTTTTTTTTATCAAAACCTAAACCTATTAAAAGAAGTCAGGTTGAAGAGCAAACGGCCAAACAAACAAAAAAACCTTTTAAACATCAGGAAGCTACTTTTTAAAACAAAATTTCACACCTCTGTGCAAAGTTTTTTTTGGGGGCTTTTTTTGACTAATTTCTAAAATCATTTTTGATAACATTTTAGGGTAAATTAAAGGATTAATGGTCAACTCTTGTTTTTTTTGTTTCAAAGTGTGACGGCGTTACCCTGGACCTCAGCACCATCTCCCTGGAAGGCATTGCGATTCTGAACATTCCCAGCATGCACGGCGGCTCCAACCTCTGGGGTGAGAGCAAGAAGAGGAGGGGACACCGGAAGGGAGGCAAAAAAGGCCAAGAGAAGAGGACCCCACTGCTCGATCCCAAGGAGCTCATGTTTGCTGTTCAAGGTAACGAATATACACACATGAACTACACCAGGGACAAAGTACTAGGTGTAAAAGTAACTAGGTGTAATACATTGTTTCCCAAAGACTGGGTCGCGACCCTCAGGTGGGTCGCAAGAGTTGTTTTTTTTTTTTGGGAAGGTCATCTCGCAAATCTCTTGTTTCCCAGGGGTTTACAAATAATGTCTATTGACTTGGGTCACGAAGGTTTGTGACTTTTAAAATATGGGCCGCCAGAAACAAAAGTTTGGGAAACACTGAGTTAATAGACTGACCGCCGCTCTAGCCCACGGCCTGGACTCCTCCTGAATTTCACCGTCATGGCCTTTCCACTGGCTAACTGGATTTGTGGCATTCACTCTGCCATAAAAAAAAGTGTCACTGCCATAAAGGAAATTCTCATATATGTGCAAAAATTAGATTTGGACCACCAGCCTGCAAGGTGAACTAATTTAAGTCAGTTTTACTCACCACTGTTTTATATGGATTAGTAATGAAATGTTAGTCAACTTTTGTTGTAAAAAATTACAGAAATTACCTTTAATTACTAGGTTACTTTCATAGGGTACATCCTAGGGCAGGGGTCCGGGAAGCGGTCACTTGGTACTGGGCCAGATTGGGACAACATTAGACCGACACCGATCCGGAGTATCGGATCGAGGAACCCCTTCTAATTACCAGTAGTGCATTAACCAGTAAGTAGTTGGTGCAGATGAGTCCTGAGTCCTGTTCTTTTTCTCATTTAGGACACAGTAAAAGGTTGGACCCTTTTTTCTTGACCTTTTTTGTTTCCTCTTTCTATCATCAATATTTTAGCAATGACAATTTGCATCACTGCCTGCAGTGGATAGGTTAAGTTAATCTGAGCAGACTGAGCCGAGGAGTGGGTGGATGTGGGGGATTGGGCTCAACCTTCAATCTTTTAATGCCAAAGAAGAAGACCATAAGAGGAAACGTGCTGTTTGGATGTATTTGGATGTTCTATTCAGGGTTTGGAGAACTGTCATTATTTAGTTAACTTAGTCTTAGTCTTATCTTAAGCCACATTCAGTTGTCTATTTATTTATGTATTTATTTTTGTAAGTGTTTGTCGTGGTCGCCGGTGATGTTACATGGGGCTGTCGGGCATTATTTAGTCCGACACGTTTAAAGCGACTTCTCCGCGTTTTTTAAAATGTATTTAAAAATGCCTCTCTGCCTCAGCTGTTCTGTGTGTTTAGCCCTAATTAGCTCAAACCAGCAGGCACATATGGCTAACTGAGAATATGCATATGGACAGCAGTATGTTGGGCATGTTCTGATGCTGAAGAGTTTTACAAGGAGAGCATTTCTCCACAAGATGTCAGGAAAACACAAGATGTGCTGGGCAACAGTCAAAAGT
>NC_024319.1:21335125-21362484 GCF_000523025.1 Cynoglossus semilaevis
AGTAGTAGTAGTAGTAGTAGTAGTAGTAGTAGTAGTAGTAGTAGTAGTAGTAGTAGTAGTAGTAGTAGTAGTAGTAGTAGTAGTAGTAGTAGTAGTGCTAGTTCAAATTTTTCCTTATAATTATTGAAATCACAAACAGGCTATTATTTCAAGATTTTTTTAATCAAATTTTTAAACAGGGACTTGGCTAATTAAATAATATTTATTTATATTATTATTATACTTCTGCTTTTTCCCTGCAATGCCTGTATTTCTCCATTAAATGATGTAGAAAAGGCTAAAAACATTTTAGCATGACTTTTACATGTCATTTGTCTTAGTTCACACGAACGTTCCATCTATCTGCTCCTGACCCGGCCCCCCTAGTCAAACCCATTGTGGCCCGCAGGGTCACTGCTGCCTCGTGTGGTCCGTTAGTGTTACTCCAAACAAGGACTGGCAATACAAAGCAGCAGTGGAGCAACAACAGTTGTGGGTCGTGATAGAAAATGACTGATTTCCTGTGTGTAAAAAGGAGAGAAAAAGGAGACAAAACGACAAGTTGATTCTTTAAGTGTGTCATTGAGTGAGACTGTGCCTTGTGTCTTATTCTAGTTCTCAGAGCATGGTTGCAGGGGATGGTGCAAACAGAACTAAACTTCTAAAACAAACCTGACAACGTGGTTCATCCTGGAAGATCTTAAGACAAAACTCACTTGTCACACAATTTTGTTTCCCACGTAATACACTCAGCACACTGTCGTGAAGGAAACCAAAGACGGGAGAAGACGAAACTACACGATCTTCAGAAATCTTAAGGCCTATGTTTCATCATCCCGGTCTCAGCAGTTCCTGTTTTCCTCTTTTTCAGAACAAAGAACAAACTGTGGTACTTTGAGTTTGGAACTTCAGAGACATTCTCCGCCACGTGTAAGAAGCTCCACGACTTTTTGGAGGTCGAGGTAAATAAATAAAAACAAAACTTTTATGCTTCATATCAGTGAAGAGTCAATGTGATGTGTCTCCTGTCCTTTGGGTTTGACTCTAGTTTTGTCCAGAAAAAAAAATAAAAAAATGTTGATTGCTTCACACGTATTATTGGCCGTGCGGTGTGTTTTAGCGGTTAAACAGGTCAGGAAGAGAAGCCTTTTGGTCAGCCATTGTTCCAAAAATAATCCAAATTTATGCTATTTCCAAACCGGAGCAGACAAAGTGTTGATAGATGGAGGAGATCATGAGAACGTCTCTTCTTACAAAAGCACAGCTCAACACAGAGGTAATTAGCCTGAGGTGACCCCACTGTGTGTGATACTGAGTGATAATGAAGATGGTATCTCCTCAGTTCATCTGACACACACACACACACACACACACAGCATAGGCAGCGTACAGGTCTTTGTTAATCAGTTTTGAATATTTCTTTCTGTAAATGAACAGGACTGACAGTTGAAGACGGATTGTAGTTGATAAAAACACAACCCTTAGTATGTCTTTTTTTTTTCAGGGTTTTTTTTTTTATCAAAACCTAAACCTATTAAAAGAAGTCAGGTTGAAGAGCAAACGGCCAAACAAACAAAAAAACCTTTTAAACATCAGGAAGCTACTTTTTAAAACAAAATTTCACACCTCTGTGCAAAGTTTTTTTTGGGGGCTTTTTTTGACTAATTTCTAAAATCATTTTTGATAACATTTTAGGGTAAATTAAAGGATTAATGGTCAACTCTTGTTTTTTTTGTTTCAAAGTGTGACGGCGTTACCCTGGACCTCAGCACCATCTCCCTGGAAGGCATTGCGATTCTGAACATTCCCAGCATGCACGGCGGCTCCAACCTCTGGGGTGAGAGCAAGAAGAGGAGGGGACACCGGAAGGGAGGCAAAAAAGGCCAAGAGAAGAGGACCCCACTGCTCGATCCCAAGGAGCTCATGTTTGCTGTTCAAGGTAACGAATATACACACATGAACTACACCAGGGACAAAGTACTAGGTGTAAAAGTAACTAGGTGTAATACATTGTTTCCCAAAGACTGGGTCGCGACCCTCAGGTGGGTCGCAAGAGTTGTTTTTTTTTTTTGGGAAGGTCATCTCGCAAATCTCTTGTTTCCCAGGGGTTTACAAATAATGTCTATTGACTTGGGTCACGAAGGTTTGTGACTTTTAAAATATGGGCCGCCAGAAACAAAAGTTTGGGAAACACTGAGTTAATAGACTGACCGCCGCTCTAGCCCACGGCCTGGACTCCTCCTGAATTTCACCGTCATGGCCTTTCCACTGGCTAACTGGATTTGTGGCATTCACTCTGCCATAAAAAAAAGTGTCACTGCCATAAAGGAAATTCTCATATATGTGCAAAAATTAGATTTGGACCACCAGCCTGCAAGGTGAACTAATTTAAGTCAGTTTTACTCACCACTGTTTTATATGGATTAGTAATGAAATGTTAGTCAACTTTTGTTGTAAAAAATTACAGAAATTACCTTTAATTACTAGGTTACTTTCATAGGGTACATCCTAGGGCAGGGGTCCGGGAAGCGGTCACTTGGTACTGGGCCAGATTGGGACAACATTAGACCGACACCGATCCGGAGTATCGGATCGAGGAACCCCTTCTAATTACCAGTAGTGCATTAACCAGTAAGTAGTTGGTGCAGATGAGTCCTGAGTCCTGTTCTTTTTCTCATTTAGGACACAGTAAAAGGTTGGACCCTTTTTTCTTGACCTTTTTTGTTTCCTCTTTCTATCATCAATATTTTAGCAATGACAATTTGCATCACTGCCTGCAGTGGATAGGTTAAGTTAATCTGAGCAGACTGAGCCGAGGAGTGGGTGGATGTGGGGGATTGGGCTCAACCTTCAATCTTTTAATGCCAAAGAAGAAGACCATAAGAGGAAACGTGCTGTTTGGATGTATTTGGATGTTCTATTCAGGGTTTGGAGAACTGTCATTATTTAGTTAACTTAGTCTTAGTCTTATCTTAAGCCACATTCAGTTGTCTATTTATTTATGTATTTATTTTTGTAAGTGTTTGTCGTGGTCGCCGGTGATGTTACATGGGGCTGTCGGGCATTATTTAGTCCGACACGTTTAAAGCGACTTCTCCGCGTTTTTTAAAATGTATTTAAAAATGCCTCTCTGCCTCAGCTGTTCTGTGTGTTTAGCCCTAATTAGCTCAAACCAGCAGGCACATATGGCTAACTGAGAATATGCATATGGACAGCAGTATGTTGGGCATGTTCTGATGCTGAAGAGTTTTACAAGGAGAGCATTTCTCCACAAGATGTCAGGAAAACACAAGATGTGCTGGGCAACAGTCAAAAGTAATTTAATGCATTAAAATCAGTGCATTGGGCGCATTTATAACTATACAAACTATACGAACGAATGTGCGAGTATATTATATTATATCACCAACACATTAAGCGTAGCAGTACAAGTATTTTTTGTACATATTTGCACAATACTAAAACCCAGAATTCTTTACCACTGCCAGGACATTAACTAATTTTATCCAGTTTGTTCACAGCAGCAAGTTCACATTTATGAATTGGATTTCCTTTATTTTTTCCAAACACCAACATTTGTCTCTTTTTTTGTCTCTTTTTATCAGGGAGCAGCATAAACAGTCTCTGTCCAGTAGCAAGTGTCTCTTTTAGAGTGAGGTGAAATGGTGGATCACAAATCTAAATTAATTTAATGATTAGTAATGTAAAATTATCCGTCCGTCCATTATCTACCACTTATTCACTTTCACGGAGGCTGGGGGCGCTGGAGCCCATCCCAGTTATCTATGACTGAGGGGGGGGGCACCGTGGACAGCTAGACTCCTTACACTGGTGGATTAGAATTGATACACAAAGTACAAAATAAATATGAAAAGTATCAATTTAGTCTCAGAGTCTAAAGGTCTAAATCAGGCGTGGGGAAACTTTCTGACTCGTGGGCCACAATTGGTCCTAACATTGAACAGGGGGGACCAGGTCAGGAGCAGATAGATGGAGAGTTGGTGTGAACTAAGATAAATGACATGTAAAAGTCCTGCATAAAGACTAAAATGCTTCACCATTTTCTACGCCATCTATTGTGGAAATGTGAGTATTGCAGAGAAAAAGCAGATGTACAATGATAATATAAATAAATTATATAATTTGGAAAGGTTTGGCGGGCCGGATTAAAAATCTGAACGGGCAGCATCCGGCCCCCGGGCCTTAGTTTGCCCACATCTGGTCTAAACAGTTGACATGCTCAATGCTAATTTTGTCCAACATTTTATGCAAAACTTGTGTGCACATTATGTAGTTTTGTTGAAAAGTCTACTGGGTCAAAGCTTCAGGGTTATATTTTTGGGGTTTGGTTTTTGTATTTCCATCATGTCTACTGTAGCTTGGACCTGTTCAGGTGAGGCTTCACTCTGTTTCTCTGCTTCCTGCAGTGTTGGGTGTTTGTACACAGGGATGGGGTTGATGTCAGAACCAATGTCTGGATTGAAACATGAGGAGTCAGCTATGCTCTCAAGACATAGTTGTTGGTTTCCCTGATGAGACTTCACTGTTCACAACATGACTGATGGAAGAAAAAAAAAAAATATATATATATATATTTGTCTCCATAAAAGATATATTTTAGATTTTGGACCTGCCTATTGGCTTATGTTTCAGAAATTCTCATCATGTGAGAACACACTGAGATTAATAACCGATTATCAGACATTAACCCGTTCAAGTTTTAGCTAACTCTACCTATATATAAATATATATATGAATTAAAAATTTCTTTTTATAAAAAGTAAAATATAATTACATATTTCTACATATATATATTTTATTCAAAAAAAATCTATATATGTGTGTATATCTATATATATGATGATATATATGTATATATATACATATATGTGTATATGTATATATATACAGTACATATATACATATATAAGCAAAGGAAGCAAAATAAAATCTTAAAGGTAGCTCTGAAGGTTATATAAATATTTTAATTAAATATATATACTCTATATATAATTAATATATAATGATATTACTTTTTATAGAAAGACATTTGGCTAATTGCTAGCTATCGCTCCCATTTTTTATTTACTCTCGGTTATTTTTACCTGTCACGTTTGCTGTTAATGATAATTTTTTTATGTAACATTCAAGCCATAAAAAGTGTCCGTCAAAAAACGCCCGTCTACCAGTCAAAAAATAGATTTTACCTTGTTGTCACAGAAACCGTGTGTTACGGCAGGTTAACACACGAGGGCTGTGGCTGTGTGGCGCTCAGTTAGCCCTGAGTATTTCGTACAGTTCGACCTGGACCACTTCTTTTAATGCCTGAATAAAAAAAAATCAATCGGTCCGGGGCACTTAGTGTTTGTTTTTGTTGCCGGCTCTCTGTATGTTTGTGTCCGTTCCGCCTGTGTCTTTATTGAGTGTAATGGAGTGTGTATGATTGTTGGTGTGTGTGTGCGTGCATTGTTGCTGTTGAATTGTCCTCAAGGTGAGTTGTCAGAGTGAGACAATAGTGTATTTAAAGGTAAACACGGGAGTGCATTTGTCTGGAGAATGCAGCGTGAAAAAACACGAGGCACGGATAAAGCTGTTGGCAGGGTGTGTGTGTGTGTGTGTGTTTGTGTGTGGAGACGGTACTGGGACATTTAAAAAAAAAAAAGTGTCCTGACCTTTCTGGAGCTGTTAAATTGTCCTGCTGGTGACTCCAGGAGACAAACCCCTCAGCTGGAAGAGAACCACTGTGGGCTGAATAATTTAGAACAGGACTGAGGTTTTAGGGACTGGGGCGGGGGTGGGAGGGTGGGCTGATGCCCCACACAGCTCTTTTTGAGGGGCTGGGTTTAACTAGTTTTGTTGTTTATGCTATAACAGAGTGTTTCGTGTTTTTTTTTTTCAGTTACTGCAGCATATATATGGGCAAATGTATCTGTTTGGAATAAATTGTTAAAATATTCATTAAATTATTTTTTAATAATATTCTAAAGTTATAAGTAGTCAAGTATATATATTTATTTATATTTAAAATATATATATTTTTATATATATTTTAAAAAATATATATTTTAATATATATATGTATTATAAATATATATATATATATATTTTAAATTTATTTTTGACAAATGTAGTTTACAGTTGTCTGCTACAGAAGCCTAGCTGGTCCATTTCATTAGCTCGTCCTCATGTGTCCCTACACCCACACCCCCTTCCTATCACTTTTAACACTTTTTTCTTACAGCTTTTCTTCTCGTTGTCCCTTCTCTTCCATTCTGTTACTAGACATGTGTCACTTCAGCTTCTGGCCTTGTGATATATACACATGTACGTTTTCTAACATCACACCTTGGGCATGAAAATGAAAAGTCGTGAGTGATGATCAGTGCTTATTTTGAAGATCCTTCTGCTGGATTTTGTTCTTCCAGATAAGAACGGTACAGACAGGAAGTGGATCTTGTGTCAGTTAACACAATATTTACTCAATAATAATTTTATTGGACGTAGGACATTCATGTTTTCCTTGATTCTCTATTGACTTTGGATTTGCTCAGTTTTTTTTTTCTTCTAATAATTTCAGGTATAAAAAGACAACAAACAAATCTTAGTATTTATAGATGCCATAAGGTGAGCCTTTTATAAAGTGACTCAAATCTGAACGTAGTTTATCTTTAAGGTCCTGGGGATGTTTTTGTCAATGTGTTTTATGTCCATGTGTTGCTTTCATCCTTCACCTGAATCACATCATTTGACAATCATTTCAGTTTTACTGCAGCGTCTGTTCTAATTTGGCCACCAGCTGTTTATTTTGTATTAATAATTCAACTTCAACCAACTTGGTGATGCATGTTTTTGTTTTGTTTTTTCTTCTTCCCTCCAGTTAATCACAGAACAGTCGTCACGATGGATGTGATTTTTTTTTTTTTTTTTGATTTGTCTGGTCTATTTCTGGTTTTAATATTGATTCTGCGGCTACTTCATTTGCTCCTCTAATATGACAAATAATGCTTCATTCAAAACAAAAATGGAAATTCAGCAACCAGGTAGACGTGATGAGACCTTACATTCGCTGAACAAGTCCAGTATTTTCTTTTTCATTTTAATTTTTGAAGAAAATGAATGATAGAATACTGATAATGGTTGTGATTACCTCCCGGCTTTAGGTTGACGGTAATAATTTTCCATCATCGCACAAATAGTCTCAGGTTTTCTGCAAAACAGGACATTGCGTGACCTGTTTTTCCAGTTCTTAGGCTAAAGTAAAATGACAACAACAGTTGATGTGAGGTTTTAACCGTCCAAAACTGGTTGAGCTAAGTGTGCCAACACCTAAAACCTGCCAAAAGACAAATGTTTGCGGAAACAATATTGAACTTACTGTATGTATGACGCAATAGTAGCTAAAAGGTATGTAGAGAGTAGGAAAATGCTATAAAATTAGATAAGCTATATCAAAATTATACTTATTTATATATTTATAAAAAAATTCTAAAAATGTTCTCTAAATGCCCTAATTTTATGAGAAACATGCAGGAAAAGATTTTTTTTTTTAAAATAATTTTACAAAAATATTCATCTTTTTTTTGTTTTTGACCAAAAATGACCTGAAAAGTTCACATTCTGACAGAAAATTTTAGTGTTTGACCAAAAATGACACAAAAAGTATACATTCTGACAGAAAATTTTATCAAAATAAAAATCTAAAAATGTTCTCTAATAAGAGTATAATTCATTTGTAAAAATTAATCATCAACATTTTTAATACAATACAAAAAATATCCAATCCAAATCCACATATTATTTTATTAATTTCACAAATGAATTATACATATTTTTAATACAAAATACAAAAAATATCCAATCCAAATCCAATCATACTGTGATATACAGAGCCCTGGAAAACTCAATTTATTTATTTTTTTATTTTTTTTTGTATTTTTGCGCTGCTGTATATAACATCGGCAACTATCGATAAATCGTGGTAAAGTAACTGGAAATTAACGAGTACGATGTCATTCAAAATTCTGAGCAAGAATGACTTACATGCGGCTTCACGCTTATTTAAATCGAGTGTTCGATTCATTCAAAATCAGTGCAGGTTTTATACAATTCGTGCTCACATTTTCACCTAGCCGTGTGACGCTTTAGGTTAGGGTTTTAGATAAGCAACGGCACAGTTTAACAAAGTGAGCACGCGGTTGTGTAAAGCTAGCCAACGATTTAGGAAAACTGGTGCACAACCTAAGAAAATGAGCATGTGCTCTATTTAAACGAGTGCGAAATCTAGTAAAATAAGAGCAGGATTTTGCTAATTGCTAATTCCTTTGATCTCTCCTGGGCTCCGGAGTAATATATATATATACAACCCAGAAATTACCCTGGAATGAAAATAAGTCCTAAATTCAAATTTACGATAATATAAAGGTTCTCAAACAGCATTAAAAAAATCAACAATCTCCCTTTATTATCAAAAGTTTTGTAAACAGAGCAGACGTGTTAGCCTCTCTCTAACAAGATTTATTTTTCCAACCCTGTTGTTGATTAATAATCTGACATTATCTTAAACACTTCCTCCAGGAAACAAACTGGTCTGTAGATAAACACGTGCGGAGACGAGGCGCACAGATACACAGGCCTTAAAAAAAACTCCTAACTTTCAATTAGTGTCTTTGCGTCGGTGACAGCAGGACGGCTGCGCCTTAATTCGCGGAGGGACGAGTCGATGCTGACTCGGAGGCAGAAACAGATGGGGCCCCGCAGGACACGAGGGCCTCCAGCAGGGCCAAAATCAATGCTTATGACTGCAAAAACAGCCGAGAAATTCATAATTATATTATCACAAGATTGCCTTTCATTGCCGGTTGCGATTTAATTAATAACTGTTTACTTTGCGGGGCTTGATTTTCTTGTTGCTCCTTTATTTATTTCTCTCTTAGTTTTTAATTGTATGCTGTCACAGAAAAAACAATGTTTATTCCCTCCTCTAGGGGGCAGCTGTAGATTTCAAAAGAGTGATTCGAGTTCTCTGGCCAATCTGGAAGATTTCTGCTGTTGAACTTTACATGCATTAGTCTTACTAATGATGTAGAGACTTTAAGGCACCAAAAACAGCCTTTGTTCCTTGAACTCTGAAAACTGGAAGAAAAAAAAATTCTGCTACTGTTAGATCCCAAATTACTGTGTTGGCTGTACTCTCTCATTATCTCGAGTTTTTGGACTTCTTGGGGGAGAGTACTGGTATATTTCCTTGTTTCTGGTACTCGTTCCTGTGACTGGGACACAGATAGTCACTAGTACTGTTTGAATCCAGGTTCTCGTGATATGCTTTTGGAACACGTACCTGATGATTTGTGTCTATTGACCACCAGTACTGCACCAAGGTTTCCATTCCACGTAAATGAAACCTTGTTTTCCCTGTGTTACTTTAAGATGTTTCAGACCAGCTCCTGGAGGTGGTGGGACTAGAAGGAGCCATGGAGATGGGTCAGATCTACACGGGACTGAAGAGTGCCGGAAGACGTTTGGCTCAGTGCTCATCTGTGACCATCAGGTCTGAGAGTCACTGTAAAGATGTATTAGTAGGAGGCTCCAAGGCCTCCTATAGGTCTGTTTGGAGTACTTATAGACATACAGTAATACCTTGAGATACCAGCATAATCCGTTCCAGGACCGAGCTCGTAACTCGAGGTGTTCGTATCTCGAATCATTTTATCCCATAAGAAATGACAGGAAAAAAAATTAATCCGTTCCGGCCCTCTAAAAAAACTCCATTATTAGTGCTAGTAACAATGGAAACAATGGATATAGAGACACACAAATTATAGTATATAAGGATTCCACTAAACTATAGTATATAAGGATTCCTGTGATATCAAATAAAAAAATGTGGTCTTAATTATAAGTTCGAACCGACAGACGATACAGTAGCAGCTAATGGACTTAATTATGAGTTCGAACCTTCGAGACAGACGATACAGTAGAGGCTGATGTAGGAGGAGGGAGGAAGAGAGTTAGCCCGTACATAGACACTTGATTCCATACCATACCTTGCATGTACTTACATAAACTTAGAATTAGCTTAACTTTTTTTTTTTGTTGCTATTTTCGATTTGTGTTCTTTACATTTCACTTTTCTATAGAGAGAAAATCACGTAGATAACGCAAACACAATACTCACTGGAAATGCGTACGGAAGTTGACGAACACAGGAAGTGAACGAGTGCTCGGCCACCTAGCGTCGGCGTCTGTAAGCGTGCTCGTATCTCAAATCTTTACTCGTATCTTAAAGCAAAAATTAGCTGGAGGGCCAGCTCGTATCTCGGAATACTTATATGTCGGGACGCTCGTATCTCAAGGTACTTCCTGTACTTTACGTTACTAGTTCTTTGGACTGCAATTTTAATTTAAACATAAATGTAGAATGGAATTATGTGAATGCCCTGTTAGCTACTACCTTAGTAGTGACAGCACAATTGTGTCTCTAATTGTCCAATCACTGAACACCAATCAACAGTTTAACACCTCTGATAATAAAGATGTGTCATTTACTCATGATTGAATTTTCACCAGGACAGAATCAATCACCAGGTCCTGACCATACTGTCATACTGTTCCGTTTGTTTCCTACAGAACCACCAAGTCACTGCCCATGCAGATTGATGGAGAACCTTGGATGCAGACTCCCTGCACTGTAAGAAAGATCACATCTTCATGTGTTGTTTTTTTTCATACACAGCTATATCTTTTGCAATTTTTCTGTAACTGTCTTACTTTTTTCTTAGTGTTTGTCTGAATTTGAACTAATGTTTATGTTGCCTAGACAGTTAGCCTAGTTACCTCATTTATTTTCCTAGCTACCGGCTTATTGACCCAACTTGTCCGACTGGTTCATGACTCGTGACCACATTTCAGGGTTTCATGACTAGCTTTTGGCTACTTGTTTTTCAAGTTGCGCTAACATTTGATTGTAAGTATATGTTTAGCTTACGTTAGCTAAACATAGCTCTATTGTTTACTTACTGTACCTTTTACATCATCTTCACTTCCCTAACAGTGAGCTTGCTCTACTGGAATTTTGAAGTCTGTGAGCCTTTCAAATTTAGCTGTCGAATTTCCGGACTATTGAGCGCACCTGAATAGAAGCCGCACCCACTAAATTTAAAAAGAAAAAAATAATTGTACATATATAGGCCGCACTTCTCTTTAAGCCGCAGGTTCTCACGTTGTAACATGGGATATTCATTTAATAAATGCTTTTTTTCCGAACAGTGACTTTGACGTGGCTGGTTACACGTTAGCTTGTTCTTAACGTGGCTGGTTACACGTTAGCTTGTTCCTGCTTCAGCGCCCCGACCATAGTTGGAATGCAACTAATGGCATTACTATAACTATTTTTTGCATTTTATTTTTGGCAACACAAGCCTTGGTTTAATCCATTTTAGTAAAAAACTTGACCTCTTTTTACACAACTTGTTCAGTGCTAATGTCAGCTAATGTCGACGGTTCATCTTAAATTTGCTACTAATTTGCTTTTGCTGTTAAAACGTTAAAAAACCATTTATCATATACAGTAAATCCAATTAATCATTGCTGTTTTACGCTTCGACGAGTCGATGATTTATACTTTACAAAGTAAGAAGTTAGCACCAGTGTAACCCCTAACACAGCCTCACGTCCTTTCATTGGTTCTACTGCCTGCCTTTACGAAACCCTAACCTCCACAAGTGTTTGCTTGTCTTTCAAGATCCCCCTTTTTTTTTTCCACAATCAAACTCCTTACGTTGTGTTGATTACCGTCGTGTTTAGCTTTAATTACAACCATCGCTCCACACGAAGGGCTGAGTGGGGAGATTTACATACAGACCCGCAAAAAAAAAAAAAAACACACACGGCATGACAAAATAAGAAGCCTACAAGTGGCCTCAGAACTCGGCAATGCAACAGTTTTTTATCGAGAAAATCCTTCAGAATTCCATAAAATTCTACGATGTTTTGGTGGTGAAATCTGCTGCCGAATTTGAATCAGGCGACCTGTTAAATGCCTTTAAAAAGATGACAGATGAAATGAGATGTTATCGCACTAATTATTAACAACAACTATGCAAATGCATCTCAGTTAGCTTTGCATGCATATTAACACCGTGGCGTTCATTTGCATCTTAGAGTGATATGTGACAGGAGCCCGTGTTTGATAACAAGGCCTTACGTCACTATTATTGACGTCTACATTTAAATGAAGTGCCTCGTTACTGAGTCGAAGTCTTAACACCTTCACGTTGTTATGGGTTGAGGTGAAAAATAAGGCAGAGAAACGCACGAGGTATAAAATAATTTGTTGCAAATAAAATGGAAGACTTTTTTCTTGTAGGGTGTTAATCAGACAAACATTTTTACGTTTTTGAATTGCTTTTTGTGTCTGATTAATTTCCACGCTTAAAAAAGGTAAAGATGTAAA
This sequence comes from Cynoglossus semilaevis, assembly GCF_000523025.1. Taxonomy (NCBI): domain Eukaryota; kingdom Metazoa; phylum Chordata; class Actinopteri; order Pleuronectiformes; family Cynoglossidae; genus Cynoglossus; species Cynoglossus semilaevis. The sequence goes on from NC_024319.1 coordinate 21,347,556, forward strand.
CAGTTCTATAACAGAATTAGAGTTTATGTTAATTCAGAATGAGGTGGAAGAAAAGTTGTGGGTGAGAGTTTGCCGAGCTTTTCCCAGGTCTGACCCTCTGATATGATACATTCAATATAATGTGACATGTTATTTAGCATAACGCTCGGGTCCCCAACTTCTGGTTCGGGGACCGGTTCCGGTACATTTGTGTCTTTTGCTACCAGGCCACAGTGGGACACAGTAAAAAATGTACTTCAGTTTTACTAATTGACTTCATTCCAAAAGAATCCAGTCATATCCCTTTACTTTTTTCATCCAAAGATAATCTGACAATGTTTCAAAACAATTCAGACTCTGATACTAACAGAAGAAAGTCTAAAAGAGGTTCATCTTCAACGATGGTGCGGTATTACCCTAAGCCTCACTGACCGTGATCTAACTTCTTCGCTCCTCCTTTTGACTAGATCGAGATCGTCCACAAAAACCAGGCCCCTATGCTGATTGGCCATCCTCAGAGCCGCAGCTGTTTCTCCTCCATCATCAGAAGAACTCACGCTGAGAGCAAAGACTGATCATCACCAAGACCCTCCGAGCCTTTTCCAAGATGGCACGAGCGGTGTTGTGGAGGTGACCTCGGGTCAATCGTATCTGGTCCGATTGTCGTAGAAGTTGGCGGAGTCTCTGAGGATTTTGACGTCTGATTGGTCGCTCAGTGTTCAAGATCGTACCGTAGGTTCAGGTTTGTGTTGCCTGCAGCATGAAGCGTCAGTTCTGGAGTGAAGTCCTGAGTCAGATGGTGGGACTTCTCATGATAACGTTGTACATTTGATCTGTTCCTGTAAGTTTTGTTAAAGAAGGCCTGTATTTATTTTTCTTGTGATTCGTGCCACGTGGAATCAGTCCAAAAGATGAATGTGATATTTTTCTAACATATTTATTTCTATTGAATTCGCTGCTGTTGGTGGCGCTTTTCAAGTATCTCCTGACGCATGATGGGACAGCAAACGCATCACGTTGTCGCAGGTCATATATCCAGTTTGCAACCAGTCTTTGAAGAGTGTTTTTGTAGGATGTTTTCGTCAAGTTCAGTTCTCTGCAGATGTTCTAAGGCCACTGTAAGCTTTTGATCCAGGATGACGACCTCCAGTCCATGTTCAATTCCCATGAGCAAAACTTTTTCAACCCTATCTGATTACGTTGTTCCCACCTTAATGCCTGCTCCACTAATCTAGCTGTGATTATAATAGACTTTCTCGATCCGATACTCAGGATCTGTATTGGTCCGATAGCGGTCAAAATTTCAGGATCACACATAAAAATAACATCTATAGCCAATCCAATCCGATACCTACGCTCAAATCTGATACAATATTGCCTCTTTGATATGCCAGAGGCTAAAATAAGGTCTCGGATTGATATCTGTGTCTTTTAGTTGCAATATCACACATAAAAAAGTTGTATCTCAATACTTTTCCATCCTGTGTATTTAACTTTTTTTTTTAAGCTGTAAAGTTGTTTCTTCTTCTTCTGTTTGGATTAGCTTCAGATGCTAATGTTTTTGTAGGATTTTTATTTTTATAAACTCGCTACGCTGCTTCTAAAAGTTTTAGGTAATCAGATTGTTTGTCTGTTTTAGGATGGTTAAGGTTTTAATCAAGTCTTTTTGTTGACCGTCAACTTTTTTTGGACTCATCTCACTTTCAAAAAAAGTAGAATTCTAAGATTTAGAAAAATACCCTAAAATTCTCCTGGTAGGGTTAAGGTAGAGTATCTTTACTTTTCACAATCCAATTTAGTTTTTCATCAGATTCAGCTTTTCCGCAAATCTAACAGTGGCCTTTGTCTGTTTAAAGTGAAAAAAATATATTTAACACTCATTAGAAATGCATGATACTTTTAGAGAGTTTTTCTCTTTTTAGTTGCACGAAAGTTTTCCTGTCAGGTTTTAACCAATAGTGTACGGACTTTCTGTAACATCAGTGACCCGAGCGTGATGTGAGCCGCTCGGTTTAACCATATCACTTTTTATCCACAAGTTGCCTGCTTAATTATTTATCCGTCATTTAATTGTTACTCAGGTTTTTTTTTTCTTTTTTGTTCGATCGGTACCGTGAGTTTTGACGTGGATATTTTTGGACACTCCTGCGATTATTGATTTTCGTGCCGATCGTCCGCCACGGTGATGCGTTTATAGTCGGCTGCACAAACAAGGGCACATTGCCCACTGACTGACTCAGTACAGACCAACCACTGACTCATGTATGAATACTGCATATGGTGAAATAAAAGAAATGACAGCCAAAACAAAATTAAAAAAAAATTAAAAATAATGTGAATGAAAAGAATGTAAGCCGACACTGTAAACGTATTGTTTTTTTATAGATGTTATATTATTTCTTATGTTAAAACTTCAGAGAGGGAAAGCCTGTGTTTTATTGAGGCGCTGCAGACTGCTCAGTTTAAACATCGCATGTATTAGGAGAATGTTTTTACACTTGACTGTTTCCTGTCTTTCAAAAAACAAAAAAAAAAAAGTGCCACATGCCGATGGAGACTGATTGGTCCTGTTGTCCTCTTCTGTTTTTGCTTCGTCCATGCAGACTTTTGTACAGTGAAGTTGTATTTTTGTACACAGTAATTTCTTTCAGTCATGGCTTTGTTCTCAGAAGGTGCATTTTGTTGTTCTGCTGGAAGACAAAAGACAAAAGACAAAACATTTCCACCGGATGACGCTGAATGAAAACTGTGGCATTTGACAGAATAAAACAATTTTGTTTGTGTTGATTCCAACTAATCTTGTTGACTGGTTCAATTTCCCACCTCACTAACAGAGACTTGATGCTGTACATTGTTTTTAGGGAAAAATCAAATAGTTCTTGGCACTAATTTAAACGAACAAAACATGTATAGTTCTTGGTGGTGGCCATGTTTTTTTGCACTATTTTGTGTCATAACTTTGAATTGTCCCATTGGTCAATGATGGAAATACATGCAGTTGCTGCAATGGATGCACAGGTTCCAAATTCCAATATCAGTAAATGTATAAAAAAAAAACAACTAACAAATTATCTCAGAAAATTTGTATAATATATAAATCCAATAGACTTAGAAGGCTAGATACAAAGCCACTGGTCTAGTAAGGGGAGTATGTTCATGTTTTGAACATCTGAACAATGGTATGTTCAAAAGGTCAACTACAAAAATCTATCTATCCAACTATCTATCTATCGATATCTATCCAACTATCGATCTATCGATATCCATCTACCTACCTACTTATCCATCATCCATCCACCTATCTATCTGTCTGTCCATCCATCCATCTATCTACTGTATCCATCTATCCATTTATCTATCTATCTATCCATCTATCCATCCATCTATCTAGCCATCTCTCCATCCATCTATCTATCTGTCTGCCCATCCATCTATCTACTGTATCCATCTATCCATTTATCTATCTATGATGTGATTACCACATTAAAAATATTTCTCCATTTTATTAATGGTAATACAGCATATAGCACTCATATTGATATTAACTTTTACCACATCATCAGTCTTTATGGTCAAATCAAAACTACATCCAGAACTTTGAATTTGTTCATGTTTCTCTTGTTCTCCACAGTCTTTGAGGCTAGAGCTGCATCTTCATGTTCACCAAGAAGGAAACCTCATGTGTACAGACACTCTGTTGACTGTGTCGGACCGTCTGACTGACCGAGGGAACACCTGCACTTGACCTGTGTTCTTCTCTGTCCTCTGGAGGTTTATCAGGTTGGACACCAAACCTCACTTCACATCCACTCTTCACAACCTGTGTGAAGATCTGAGACGACAACAGTGTGACCACTACGTTCCTCTGATTCGTCCATCTGTCAGTCTGTGTTTTCAAACTGGTGTAAAGTTCACTCTCTGGAGTTTAAAACACAGCTTGAAATCAAGCTTAAAAAAACAACCTTTGGGTTTTTGTTTCCTGTTTGTTTGTTTTTTTAATCTTTAATATTAATATTTCTGGATTCTTTAAGTTTCAATTTACATTTTAAACCATGTTTAAAGCTCACAGTACAATATTTTTATCACATTGACAGATGGTGGTCCTTCTGAATGGAGTTTTCCTCATTGAAAACTGTAAAGGGACCCAGCTTTATGGGGGAAAAAATTGGTTTCTTAAAAAGAAAAACAAAAAAAAAATTGGTTTCTTAAAAAGAAAAACAAACAAAACATTTTTAAAACATGAATGAACGCAGTGATATTCTTTACACAACTCTTTAACAGTCCTGTTCTGAACAGCTTGTTTCTGTCCTTTTACCTCTAAATGGCAACCATTTTAGTTGTCATTTGAAATAGGCTGGCCCACCTGTAACTAACTTTAAAACAATATGGCCACTTTTTAATAACATTTTATAAAATGTATTTAATAGTAACATTGTCCGTTATTGTTTTTAAAATTTACATTTCAGAGCATTTCCTCTTCCGCTTCAACCAAGCCTCCATTAGGCACACCGGTGGTAGATTCTTCGAGAGTGTTGATTGTAGTAGAGACCGTTGCCATTTGGCAGCCAATAGGAAGCGCAGGGAGTGCGGTTTGTTTTCATGGGAGGCCCCGGGAGGCGCGGAGGCGGAGGGAAGATGTTCAGTGCTGGGAGAGACGCACAGCCGCGAGGACAGAGGGGAGCTCCAGCAGCCGCGCACATTGAGTCTTGAACATGGTAGGTAGGGAAGTCGCTGGAGAAGAAATAATTAAAATATTTAGTTTTTACCCTGTAAAGTATGTATTAAAAGTAAACACCAAATAGTGCTCTGTTCTTAGTCCGTCGAGCTTCGGCTTTTACGGACGGACTTTGCGGTCGCTCACCTGGACATAATGACGCCAAACATGGATCTTCCGGTGTCACATAACTCTCTGGACTCAGTGATGCTTTTTCTGAGCTAAACTCCAAGGAAGAAATGTATAATTCACTGAAATTAACTCGTCCTTGTGTTTTCTGTCCACAGAGTGAAAACAAAGTAGAAATGGAGGAATTTCAAGACCAGCGAGTTCCTCACTTCGACGTTTCGACAGTGAGTGATTATTGATTATTGGAGAGGCAGGAGAGGAGGAGAGTTGGAGTCAGAAATAAAATCCTCACACGAGACACTTATAAAGTTTTAAATGAATAATTTCTTTGGTAATGTTTTAATCTCATCTGAATTTACACTAAAAAAATCGAATATTCAACATCTGTTCTCAGTTTTCTTTTCCACATTTCTTCTTCTGGTTGGTACACAGTATCTACTTATTTCCTAAATAGTGTTGTTGTAACATAACAACTATGTTAACGTAACTTTAATTGAAATGTCTTTAGTTAAAATCAACCTAAACAAAACATTTGTTTCTTTTTTCCTCTTCTTTCTGCTCAGAACCAGCAGACAAAGACTCCCATCACCCAGAGACCAGTGAAAGACAGAAAAAGAAAAGTCATTAATTCAGACCTGGCTCAGGACACCAGAGGTAAACGCACCAGTACAGACCTGCAGGAGTTAATTTCACGGCTCCTAAACATTTAACAAAATTCAATTATTTCATGAGGCGAAAGCTGCAACGTTAACCGTGGAAGCCCAGGTACAACGGTGTGGTTTGGCATATGTCAAAGGTCGGAAATTGATTCTTTATTAACAGTGATCACAATTAGTGTCAAGTAGAAAACAAAAGAAATACATTTAAATGGTCATTTTAAATCACAATGTTATACTTTTTTATTAACAATAATAATACCTGATGTAAAATAAGACTCACTGAAATATCTATCACTAAACTACTAAACCTGCATATTTCAGTGACAATATAAAAAGATATGTGTAAGGATACTAAAAATTAAACAAAAATAATGGTAGGAAATTAAATGTTTTCTTCATTCTGTTACAGAAAGAGTACGTATTTAGAATCAACAAACATTTCTTAACGACCCATTTTTATTCACAACAAGTTGTTCCATTACTTTTTTTGTCCACTTTCTTCCATCTAAATATTTATCTAAGCTAAGTTTTTGTGGGGGGTTTAACTGCCATTGGCATTCACTGCATTACTGCCACCTTCTGTTCATTTCTCTTTATGCTCACACCAAAAATACTAATGATAATAAATATGTCCCTTTAAGTCTTTGATGTATTTTTAAATACTCTGATGTGTATTTCTTTACTCTGACTTTAATCTTCTTTCTCTTCTTTGCTTTGGATCTTCCTTGTCTCCAGAACTTTTCCACGACCTTAGTCAGCTGCAGGAAACATGGTTGGCAGAAGGTGAGTTGTGTAAAAGAAACAAAGACTTGCAGACATGGTTGAATATGACAGAGCTGTAGAAGATGAATAAGTAGGTGATAAAAGATGGATGGATGGATGGATGGATGGACGGATGGATGGATGGACGGATGAATGGTGGAAGCGTGTTTGATGATACCATTGCAGTAACGGATAATCTAATAATTGACAATACAAACAAATGGTTTGGTGAAGAATATGTTAAAATTATTGAAAATATACAACAATAAATTCTATCAAATAAACAAGACAGTCATCTGCGTATAGAATAAGTTGACCAAACGAAACCAAAATAGAGTTGTTGTTTTTTTTTTGGCAGTTTAAAAATGCTGCACTAAGCTTTAGTCATAATTCTGACACTATTATAGTTTTTGCAACACTAATAAATACAACAAAAAACAACTGGATGTTGAGTTTGTAAAATATTTGACTGAAAAGCATTGCGGTTCAGGTTTAGTCATGTATTTTACGTGGACAAGAGAAAAAAAAAAGAACATCACCTGCATAATTATTAACTAATTAATGAGGGTATTAGGGAAAAATAAATGTATTTCTTACAGTTGAGGTTTTTGAGATGTTGGGTTAATTCTAGTTTTACTGTAAGGAGTATTAAAAAAAAAAGTGGAAGCTGCGTATTTCAGCGTCACGGACCAATTAAACGCCCATGGAAGAAGCACCTCGCGTCTTGTGCATACATTAGAGCAAGTGAAGGAGGAGAGTGAAGGGGGGGGAGTCAGGAGGGAGGTGCTGGAGGAGCAGAGCAGGCTCTACCCTGAGAGTGTCATCACAAATTACCAGGACAAGCCTCAGCCACCATCACTGTCTCCTCTGCTTCTGGCAGGAGCTAACGCTGCTGCTGCTCCAGCTGCCACCACCGCTACTGTCACTCTGCTCTAATCTCTCTCTCTCTCTCGCTCTCTTTCTCTCTCTCTCTCTTTTTCTCTCTCTCTCTCTCTCTCTTTTTCTCTCTCTCTCTCTTTTTCTCTCTCTCTCTCTCTTGCCCTCTCTCTGTTTTCAACTTACACCTTCACCACTTCACCTTCTCACTTTCATTTCCCGGCAGAAAAAGAAGAGATGGATTTACACTTTTTTCTTACTTTGATAAAAAGTAAACGTGACTTCTTTAAGTGACGTCTAATTGAAATAGGTAGTTTTTTCCCCCCCTTTCTTTTATTTTTTAAATTTAGTTTATTTTACTTTTTTTTTTTTAAATTAAACCTTCACCTCCTCTGATGGAAATTTTTTAAATTTAGTTTATCTTACTTTTTTTTTTTAATTAAACCTTCACCTCCTCTGATGGAAAGACTTTCCTTCCGTGCTCCCACTAAGACGTGATGCTTCAGGATTTAAGTGCGAGCGTCCTCTTTCCTTCCTGTCTGCAGCACAGAACTTTTGGTTGGTGGTGAATTTTGTTTAATATTTATTTATAAGCATGTGTTTTGACAGACTTTCCTTCATGACGTGACTTTTGCAGTTGCTGTTGCTTCAGTTGAGATTTTAGAGCTTTGCCCATCTCTTACCGTGGATTTAGTCATAAAGTTACTAAATAGAGTTTAGCATAGAGTTAAAGTTGTGTTGATGTTCGAATGTGTCAAAGAAAAAATAATGTTTTGATATTTTCAAATAGCTCTTTGATAATTGCGTTTACGGCTGGCGGCGACTCTAACCAAACTCTATTGCAGAGTTATTTTTATTATTCGAAAAACATGAGGATTATGAATAAAAAATATTATCTGGTTTATATTTAGACCTGGAATTAATAAAAAAAATTTTTTTTTTTAAATTTGAAATAAGCAAACCTATTTGAAAAGTAAATTGAATTACTCTACTTATTTTTGGGCAACATATATACACATATATATATATATATTGCTTATGGAATGTTCAAAATGAATTAGAAAGAATTTAAATTTAAGATCTTTTTTTTAGTCCTTTTGTGACTTTACCTTCCAATTGATATTTATCATTTGAAGTGAATCAAATGATAATCCAGGTTTTACTTTAGTTCAGTTAGCCTGGGACTCGTGTCAAACGTAAAAAAGAACACAGATTTTTTTCCAAGTCCTCTCTCCGATTCCACCGTCAGTGTAGATTTGCGATTAGTTTTTACTTCCTTATCCTGACACTCTCTTGAACTTGAAACTGCAAAATATTCACAGCATCAAACTACATTTAAATATTAGGAAGAGTTTTTCAGCTGCAATTCGCAAAACATGTTTTATTTATATAAAATGTTAAAGCCATAAGAACATTTTAGCTGAGCTTAAAAAATGATTATAGGTAAAAGAACTAAAGATTGATTTTTATATCTTTTTTTTCCTGATTGATTTTTCAGTTTTTGAAGTAAACTTCAGCTGAAAACAAGTCATTTGAAATGCAATTATTGAGAAATGCTTTTTGTGAAGATACATTTTAAATAATTATTGAGTAAAGCTAAATTAATTTAGATGATATTGTGAATAGTATTGTCTAATGTGGTTCCACTTGTTTTACTTTCAGTGCAACACAGACAACAACTGTCAATTTGTGATGTTGCATATCATAAACAAAATAACAAATTAAAGTTGAGTGTGAAAATTAGACGTTAAACACGTAAAACTGTTTAAAACAAATAATATACCTAAAATGCGCTTCAGTTTTAAAGTTTTATCTAAAGTGCACATAATGTGAATAAATGAACTTGTTTTTTATATGTCATGGCCATTGTTGTTAAAAACGTATAAACCTGCTGAGGACGAAGAAGAAGAGATTTTTAAATATTTTAATGTCTGAAGGAAGTGAGGGAATACAGTTCTCCATGTCTTTGTCTTAGAGGAGACCCAACTGTTAGAGATGACAGTTCTACCTGTCACAGATCTACGTGATGATGAAGAATCTTCCAGATTAGTATTGAACGACTTCCTGTCCATTAGGATGAAACGGAGAAACTTTTCTCCATCTTTGAGATTTATGACTTCAGGTAATTGGAAGAAAAAGGGAAAAAAAAAAATCCTAACCAGTCAACGCCTGTTAACATGAACCTTTAACAGAATGAAAATGTTTGAATATAATCACAGGTCGTTCACTTGTTTAATAAGAAGCTCCTCTTCACAACAGTTAAAACCTACCAACCCTGACGTTTAGGAGTGAGGGGTGTTTGGAGGGAAGAAGGTGTGGAAGTCAGGATTAAAGTGCTGTTAAACTAACCAAACAAAACGGGTGGAGAGAAGTAAATCTGAAACAGAACTGAGTAAAAGACTGAAGTAAGAACAGATCACCACAGGTGTTTGATAGGAGTTCTCTATTACAGTGGCTTTTTCTTCTGTTTAATTTCACCACTGGGTTACAGCAGTTAAGACGTTTGTGCAGCGAGAGTCAGGAGAAAATAACAGAAAGAATAGTTTGAATGAAATCCACGTCCAGTTTCGAGTGCGAATCACAAACGATTCCAGAATTTAATGACAAATACTGCAGCACAGCAAGTCAGTATGGAGTCACGAATGAGAAGAAAGTCAATTTGGAGCTCGGTCAAATTCTGAGCAAAGTCTATATGGTTTAAGTCATTCTCTAGGGTTTTGGGTGCTAGTCTAAGTCACCAGTGAAACGAAAAAAAAAAAAAAAAGTCTCTACTGTAAGAGAAATATGTAAAAAACATGAAGAATTTTTCATGACTGTTAAAAATATATTTCTAATCACAAACTGGGGAAAATAATGTTTTTCACAAAAATAGTCATTAAATATTTATGAAATCTACATAACACATAATAATAGATTATCTTTATCAAGTATTTAATAAATTGTTTTAACTACAATCATTTCCAAAAATCTATAAAAAAATGAAAATATTTGCAAATTTTCAACTAATATGTTTTCTAATTCAAAATTAGGATTTTGACTGTATTGAAAAAGTCTTTTAACCCAGTTGAAAATATCACTCAAACCCACGCTGACTGTTAACTGCTTAAATATCTGCCCTCAGCCGTGGCCGCGTCTTCATCTGTTGATTGTTGACTCTCCTCAATTCACACATTTGAAGGAAAAGAAAGAGAGAGAGAGCGAGAGAGAGAGAAAAAACAGTGATTTTTATCAAGAGGGACAAAAACGGAGAGAGAGGAAAAAATCTGTGATTCTTCTTTTTCTTCTGTCGACATGATGAGACAAGTTACAGATCAACGTGATAATGAGGCTCCGCCTCTGCGTGGGTATAAATAGACTTGATAATGACACGTTTAAATCTCCTTTTGCCTTTCGCCTAAGAGTGTCAAACTGGAGAGACACACACACCGAGATGCAGTCTCCGAGACGGGCGTTAATACCAAACCAACCTGTTCACGTCTTTATTTGACAATCCAGACCTGGGGAGGACAGAGACAGAGACAGAGACAGACACGGTGTGATGTGGGCTTCATTAATTTAGCATTAGTGCAAGACGCTCAGGTGAAGCAGTGGTCCTGGAACAGACCAGACTCTGCAGGTGCAGGTGGATTCAGCAGTGGGGAAGAAGATGATTTGATACAGTTACAGTGGGACTTTGGCTTGAGGTGAGGAGGAGGAGGAGGAGGAGGAGGATGAAGGGGGAAACACTATAAACGCCAGTCAGAGATGGCGAACCAGCAACGAAAGCAAGTGTAGTTAAAAACAAGACGAAATGGGAAAATGAAGCAACAAATGTAGCAAGAATAGCTAAAAGGGTTAGCCACCGACATCTCGAAAGTAAAGTAAATAACAGCCCTCAGACAGGAAAAAGTCATCTGATGTACGATAAATAACCCTAAAGGAAGGCGAGTAGTTACAGCAAATACAGCAAATCTACAAAAAACAGACCAACAAAAACCCCACACACACACGCACGCTCTGTGGAAACGAGGAGCAGAAGTACAAGTTGTAAAAGCAGCAGCCTGTGCTTTCTGAGTGCTTGACTGTAGAGAACTGAAATCAGTGCCGTGTTTGTCCAACGTCTATTTTGTCTGCTTCTATTTTCAGCTCAGGTTCCTGACAATGACGAGCAGTTTGTTCCAGATTACCAGACTGAAAACTGTGAGTAAAAGTGTGTGTGTGTGTGTGTGTGTGTACGCTGTCTGTCCCTGTCTCTGTGTGTGTTTGGAAGACGCACGCGCTAAATACAAGTAAAGTTGGCACAGACGCAAGTAAATATTGTTTTTAATGCTCAGTGTTGCTTGTTTTTTTTTTTTTTTTAACCATTTGACTATTTCTATATTCTTAGTTTTCATACAGTTCTTACAATCGCTGCTCGTTGTTGTCTGATTTTTGTTTCTTCGAACGCATGATTGAAAAGTTTAGTGTCAAATTAAACCGCTTGTCAAATTAGTTTTTGTTTTTTTTTAATGAAATGCTCAGTGTCAATGCTAGAAAACACCAAAGAGTTGAAGTCATCCTTCAAACAACAAATCAAAGTTTGAATTTATTTTTCTCAAAATTTGAACCGACGTCTGTGGAAATTCAACTCGTACCGAATGAAGCCGTCGTCAGTTACAGGAACAATCTGGTTACAGAAACATGTTCAGGTGGAGCGGCTGCATGTGTGTGTGTGTGTGTGTGTGAACATCTGTGCTGTGTTTGCACTCCAATGTGCAAATGGCACTCTCTTTGTGTGTGTGTGTGTGTGTGTGTGTGTTGAACACTCACCTTTTGCTCGCACAACGTGAAGCTGCAGGAGCCTCACAGGTTTTCAGACAGGTGCATGGGTGGGGAGTGAGGGGAGGGGGGGGCGCACACACACACACACACACACACACACACACACACGTAGACACACAAACACTGCTAAAATATTACTGCGCTGTGAAAATATTAGCATAGAAAAACATCAAAATATTATGGTTGATGTTTGTTTTCAGGGAATTATATGAAGAAGAAAAAAAAGCCTCACTATTTAAAAATGTCTGCTGATGTCAGCAACCAGCGTAGACAAGATTTTCTAAATCCGTCCATGTCCATGTCCATCCGTCCACAGCCATATTGACAGAATGGGCAGTTGTTACTGTGTATGTGAGGCTTCAGACCCACAAATAATTTAATTTGTGGAAATAGAAACATGAAAAATCTCTTTATTTACTTAGGTGTTTTTAATCTAAAAATATCAAAAAAAATACTTTCTACTTTTTTTCCTAGAATTCATCTTATATTATAGTATAAAACATTGTTGTAGTGGCCGTTAAATTAGATAAAAGTTATTGGTAAAATTGATTTATTGATTTCTTTTTTTTATGATATAATCTGCAAAATTAGCGCAATACCATTTAGGTTTTTTAATGAAATCTGGAAAAATTATCACAATATTTAATTATGTAAATAATAAATGATTTATTCTTATCTAAATACAGGGCTGATAATTGTTTTTTCAGAACAAATAAGAAGTGGAGTTCACACTAACTGTATACACCTACAAGTAAATGAGCTGGAAATGCAACTGAAATTAAATGAAATATATTCATATAAATAATTAGATTTATAATGATACCTAAATCATATTTTAAATATCAAAAATAAAATTAAAACACGTGCCGTTAAGAGAAACAATTGTCAAATATTTTAGTTTTTCAATAATAAAATCCAAATTCTTGTTTAATATATTTAAGAAAGTAATAATAATAATAATTTAGTATTTTTTTTCTCTCTTACAAAATAATATTAGTCAAAATATCTGAATTAAATCATCATTAAAAGTATTTTAGTTTATCTTTTATAAGCCTTTATTCTTTTTAAATAAAGAAATAAAATGTCTTAAAACCCCCGATCCTCTGAGCTGATGTGAACTGACTGTGTCAGTGATGAGGAGCAGAAAGAGGTGGCTGCTTGTTCTTCACCTGCTCCTACACGCTGCTTGCTCACTGGTTACTGCTGACTTGGCAGAGAATTGTCTTCTGGAGGACAAATTGGTGCCAAGGTGTGGACAGAAACGGAGTGAGTGGAGCTCAGTGGGAGAGAGCACATGTCCTCCTGACGAGCCAAAAAATGTTTAAACAAACAAAGTGATCCCTGAAAAGGAGACACAAAAAGCTGTTTCTCCACAACCTTTGCTCTGGGAAACCAGGTCCAGGCAGAAGTGGAGATCAGCGAGACGAGGACGGGAGCTCGGCTGCTCTGTCTTTATGCGTCGTCTTTGACTACAGTTCTGTTCGTGTAGGTGTGAATCTACCGCTGTGTGAAATCAAACAAGTTTTTAGCAGCCGTGAAGAACAGATCCTGTTGTTTGTCTGGAATCGACTGGAAACCTGAGGAGTTTGAGGGGAAAAAAAATCACAGTTTATTCAAAGACATTTAAAGGTAGAAAGTACGCTGAATAGTGAATAGTGTTTTGTTCCAGCTAATAACTTCTATATGACTTTAAATTGGGTTTTTTCTTACACAAAAAAAAACGACATTATCATTTGTGTCTTTGATGTGTCTTGAAGAAAAAACAAAACGTTATCTGCATCTTCAGTTGAAGAAATGCTGTGGTTGTTGTGGCAGAGCAGCGGAGGTTGCCTGCTCGTCCCTGTTGTCCTTCAGAGGACCATCCAGGCCAGACTGAGTGGGTGGTTGGGTTTGTGGGTGGGTGGTCAGGTGGCAGGACACTGCTGACCATCTGAGTTGTCCTGTTGGCAACGCTGCAGCAGAGTGGAGGGGAGCAAACAGATGGCAGGAGGGTGAGGGCACGGTGGTTGGACGCTTGAGCAGAAACTCTCCCATATGGGTTTTCACCAAACTGTGAGGAGCAGGGGCGGACCGCGAGGTCGACAGGCAGGTGGACGGAGACCACACGGGGGGACAGTGGGACCAGTGTCTGTCTCATCGTGTTAAAAATCACAGAATTGAAATTTGAAACACAGCTGAGTGAAATTCGAGGGATGGTTACATGTTAATGTAAGAAACCACCTCGATAAATCCGTGCTCTTAAATGGTCTTCTACTGTATTGTCTGTATGGGAAATAATTTGCCAGGCCTCTGTAGCTAGCACAGCTGTCATGTCTGTTGCCATTTAGCGTATGCTATTAGCATATTTGATTACATTTTGGCTCATTTCAGTCCAAAAGGGTTATCAAGGGTTAAGTTGTTATTAAATCAAGGGTTTAGTTGTTAAGTAAATTATGAAAAGCGTAATAGTTGACCAAGAATAATAAAAGACCAGACAAAATTGCAATTGCAAACAATTGCTTGAAAATTAGCTAGGAGAGAAATCGTTAGCTGAGTAATCCTGGATAACTAAATACAGCTCAAATTTGAATTTAAAAAACAGACCAAAGAAATCCGAACCTTAGGACAAATGTGACAATAAATGAGTCAGAGCTGCGGTAACCTAATGTTAGCAAAGACATGTATGTAGCAACATTTGCTAAACTTAGACAGGCTGTTTTAAAAAAAAGCTAAAGGTAGCAAAATGTGGTGAAATAGCAATAATTATGCGAAGACACTACTAAACAGAGCCAAGTTAGCAACTTAGCTTTACAGTAGCTTTAAACATCGCGTAACAGGTGTACGATAGCAAAGAGCTAAATGAAATTTAGCTTCGTCCGAAAGTTTTTTTAGACATTGCACAAAATCTGTGATTTTGCGTCAAGTGAGATGAATCTGCTCTGATTATTTTTTCCTGTTTTATTATAGCTGTAATTTTTAGTCACGACAAACGTAGCACCTGTTACTCCTAGAGTTCATTTCCTGGTTCGTG
>NC_024319.1:21362518-21366558 GCF_000523025.1 Cynoglossus semilaevis
GTTAAAACTCTTTTCTTTGTTCACCATCGTTATTTCTTTTTATCACCTCTAAAGATACTGGCAACGTCGGCCGACATAGTGCTTCTCTATCCACGTCGCAAAAAAAAAAAAAAAAAAAAATCATCACCCTGCCAGCCCTGCAGCACGAACCGTCCTCAGGCTAAAGAAAAGAGAAAAATAATTCTTTTGTCTCTGACTCTCACCCAGATGGTTACCATTAGCATAACTTAGCACGAAACGCAGCAGTAACAGAGGTGTAAAATGAGGCCACGTGTCGGCAGCAGATCTTTGTCTGCATCACCGTTTAACAGCAAAGGTGAACAAGAAGAGGAGGTGAAAATGGATTAAATGCTTGTTCACTACTGCCACAAGACCAAGGGGAAAATTTACAGCAACTTTTTTTTTTATCAGGCTCATACATTAAAAAAAAAACTGTTTCTAAAAAAAAAATATCAGGCTCATACATTTAAAAAAAAACTGTTTCTAAAACTGAAATTAAAAGTTTAAACACATTTTCTAAAACTGAAATTAAAAGTTTAAATCTGTGATCCGGTTTTCCCAGACAATTAAATGATTGGATTGATTCCTTTCACTTATCGTGACACTGAAAATTGAGGAACTGCTGCGTTTTACAGGCGACATTTTGCCGTTTATCACGGACCTGACCTGCTCAGAAGTCAGTGGCCACGGTCGTCTGATTCTTCCGCCACATGTTTGATCCTAATTTACTTTGAATCCAAATATTTTGCAGTGTCCTTAGCTTGTTAAATTAAGGATTAATTGAATTAAGGAACCACAGATTATGTGATAAGAGACAGGAAAGATGGGAGTTTGGGGAACATGGTGCCATCAGCAGTCGATGAAATCATCTGCTGTCGACCATCTGCATATCATACTATTGATTTTTGCAGTATTAGTATTTTTTTCTTTCATCTCTTGCCCTTCACTGAATACATGCACATTATCTGTTCCTAGTTCTCCTAAAATGACGATCACAGCAGAAATGTCACCTTAAGAGTCATTTCAGGTAAATCTATAGTTTCCCATTGAATCCTGCCTTTAAAGATCAGTCAGAAATGACAAAATATTCCTGGTAATGACATAGAAAAGTGGAAAAAAAATGTGTGGAAAACTGGAGTCAATAATTGTTGTAACTGCTCCTCTCTTTAAACACAGAAGCGTCTGCGTTAATCAATAGGTAGATAATGAGAGCAATCAGCCAGTGATGGGCGTGACATTCAGGACTAAAAAAGGAAGACTCCGTGTTAGTCACAGGCCATGCCCTCACTATTGATTTGTGTACCTTGGCCCCCTGCTGACCAAATCCATTGTGACATTTCCATTTTCTAATTTAAGGCCACGCTGCTGCAGCTAATCTGAAGCTGTGGTTATGAAAGCCCTGACAGTCAGGAGGAAAAAAGGTGAACAGATTTTTTTTTTATATAACACTCATACGCTTAAATTCTGAAATGTACAGTGTTGTCAGATGTTTGTTTTCTGTCTGTTAGTTGGGAACAAGAACAGTCAAAATGTTAATGACAATGGAATGCTTTGAACCGAGTCTCCGAGACGGACAGAACTGTTTAGTGTATTTTAGTCTGTCCTGGTTTTCAACTTAGGGATGGATAGAGAAGTTGATCAACAACAACTGTGATGTCAAATCAATCATTTTCTCTATGGGATTTGGTACAGGATCTCAAGATCTCAAACAAAGCAATGCAGCATTGAACGTGTGCTTTTTTTCAAACCTAGTGATTAAAAAGACATTTTTTTTGTTTTGTATGATAGATAATTAGATTGATTGTCGGACAAACCGCATCACTGTTTGGATCTGTCTTTAACATGGTTCTTACCATGTCTGCCTTGACAAAGGTCACCGCTCAGGAAGTGTCTTTTGACCTCCGATCGATGACCCATAAAGGTCAGGCCCCCTTCTAACTTTCCCGCCCGATGAGGGTTGGGAGCGTCCCCGTGAGCTTCCTCACACCAGCCTCTGTGGCCACACCTCCTCTGAGCCCTCATTGGCTGTAGGTTACATGAGTTGTCGGCAGATTGAAGGCTAGGTGTAGGACAGCTGTCATTCAGCCGTGAGAAAACATCCTCCTCCATCAGCTGGTCTTCACCCCCAGAGACTAAGAAAGAAACATAATCCCAATCATCAAATGTCTAAATGTCTGCGGTGAAGACAGACTCAGGAGTCTGTCAACGTGCAGCTGCTGTTTAGAAATCATGGAAACTGCTGGGAAATATATAAAGTTTGTTTGGGTTGTTTTGGAAAAAAAAACAAGTAGCCTTCTGTTGTTGTAGTGTCTACTGTATTCTAAGGCCGATCTAAACCTAGCTTAGCGTATTAAACGAATTCTTTTAAGAAGAGAGAAGAAGAGGTAAAAACACAGGGACGTGATAACAATCTAGAGTTAAAGTACTTTTTGGAGCTTGAGACCAAAAGTCTAAAAATATATATATATTATTTTTTGTAATAAGAAATAAGACCAAACAGTGTGTTTGAAGCCCGTTTTGAATATATTAACTGTTGTATATTAAAGGTTTTCTCTTAAACTTCACCTCTTACGTTCATCTTATGCGTTTTATTTACTTTTAAATCACGTCTTTATTCGTTGTAAATTAGAGGAGAAATAGGTAAAAGTTTAAAAGTATTACTTTGACTAACAGTTCTCAAAAAAATTACAGTTTTGAACATTTTGTTTAAAACAGTTTTTTTCACAATTCAACACGGGAAAAAAATGTTATGTTAAATGTTAATTTTTATTTATTACAAAGAATACAGTTTTGACATATAACAATAGCAAACACTGTATAATGCGTTTTTTGAAAATCAAATCAAATCTCATCACATTGTTTTTCTAATTACCGGAAACCAGTAATAAAAGTCTGTGAGATAGATAGGACTTATAGGAGAGTCCAGTTGAATCCAGTTGATTAGTCATTCAGGGGTGAATCGCTCCTTTAAAAAATGACTTGTCAGTGACCGACCTGAAACCAAAGTGTGTCCAGAAAGCTTTTAAACATTCTTAATCTGCTCTTAGCCTCCGTCAATACCTTCCAGACAACAACAATGGGGCCCATTGATCTCATGGTGAACGGGGGTGGGGCCCCCCTCCGTAACAGGCTCTTAAACCTCCGATCAGTCCTGATTAACACACCACCGTTCTCAGTCTTAGTCGATGTTAATCTGATAGACTCGCCTCTGAAAAATAAAAACTTCCAAGTCAATCAGAATGAAGTCTCCGGTTACTCTACCCAGTCACCGTCTAATCCCAGACTGTCCTTTAGGGCACCGGTCCCCAACCCCTGGTCCGGAGACCAGTGTTGGTCCATAGATCATTTGGTACCGGGCCGCCAAAAGAATCCCTTTCCTTCATCCAAAGATAATCTGACAATGTTTCAAAACAACAGGTCATTCAGACTCTTGTGTGTTTTCTGCAGTTCTCCCAATGAAAGGTCTTCTCCTGTGTCTGTCACCTCTGATTTGCAGTGGCGTTTCACAGCCTGCAGCTGAAGATTAAAAGAGAGCTGCACAGTCCCTGCTCAGAGCTGAGCTCCAACTGTAGTCAAGAACGATCGTACAAGCTTCAGTATGGAGACAAGTGTCCATACAACATCAGGTGAGTCCAACCAACCATCCCAATTCATAATCCAATCATGTCCTTTCATTAAAAAAAAAAGTCATATGTGAACATTAGCAGACTGTCCCAGATCCCTATTGTGTATATGTACAAAGTTGGTTGTTTTTCCATTTTGAAAATGATTGAATGAAATTCAACTTTTACTACCCTAGTGCCTATGAGCAAAAGCAACCTGCAGGAATGAAGCCCTCCAGCCCAGTGACTCCCCCCTGCAGCACCCCCGTGTCCCCTCTCCATCATGCCTCTCCCACAGCGGCACCGACGCCCAAACCAGACCGGACCTACACCCACATCCCTCCCTCACAGCCGCTGCCTGAGAACACCTATTCAATGGACCACAGGTACAGTCACCCATTTGATGGACCCCCCCCCCCCCCACCCCCCCGCGCCAGC
>NC_024319.1:21366629-21387853 GCF_000523025.1 Cynoglossus semilaevis
CCCCATTGCCATGCCCCCCCCCCCCCCCCGGGTGTCAGTTTTGTTTTGTTTGTTTTTACAATCCAGCTTGTGTTTTTTTTCTTCCCGTCTCTCAGGTTTCGACGCCAGCTTTCAGAGCCCTGTCACTCGTTTCCTTCACCTCCAACAACAACGTCAGCCATGGTCCGAGACAGTCGACCTCTGTACCACAGACAGATGTCTGAGCCCAACATCCCTTTCCCTCCTCAGGGCTTCAAACAGGAGTACCCTGACCCCCTGTTTGAACACCCAGCCATGGTGGGCGCCCCTCTGACCCACACCTACCCCGCCACCATGATGATCAAGCAGGAGCCTCGGGACTTCACCTACGACTCAGGTGAGGGCCTAACAGAAAGTGGCAGAACGTCCTGGAGAGATGAAGGGTGGGTGAACTCAGCCTTTACTTTTGGTAGAGGATGGTGAAGGAGGTGGTTTGTGGAACAGGGAGGGGAGGGGGGGTGAGTTGGTGTTTATTGAGTTTGCCCATTATTAGGATATGGTATCTGGTTTTGCAGGGTGTTCTGCACTGGTCACCATTTCCTGTGTTGCTCTAATAGAAAAGAGGAGGAGGTTAATGGGCTCTGTTCATTGGTCAAAGACAGCTCATGTTCGTTACGTCCAGTCGTTCATCTTTCCTCTGTAAACATGTTGCTACAGTACAGTACAGTACAGTACAGTACAGTACAGTTGGCCCAATGAGAACTACTCAGTTGGATTAACTCAAACCAATTTAATGGAGTTCTTGCAGAATTTCTATTTAAAAAAAAAAGGGTTTTCAAATCAGTCCAGTGAGGCAAATGAATTTTTATTTTAATATTTTCTTTTTATTTGTGGCATAAAAAAGTGGAATCATTTGTATTTCTTTTTTTTTTCGTAGTTTGAGCAGAAAAGCTATGTTTGTAATAATGACTATATTTTAAATGCGTTTAATATTTTAAACCCTTGACAAAAGCCCCGTCTACAGAAGAGGGCGCTGTGGAGAATTTTCAGAATGAATGCTGCTCATGCATGTCACACGTCTCTGTCGCAGTCTACGTATAAAAATGAAAAACAATGTTTATTTAGATATTTAGACAAAGTATTTTTTTCTCACTTGGAATGATAATTAATTAAATATATCCAGTCACTGTTGAACTTGAACTCAGTTTAAAATATTTTGATAAAAAAAACGAACTCGATGTGTGACCAGTGAGGAAGAGAAAGCCTAACCTCGCTCCCACAGCCGCCCTTCCTCAGACTCGTTACCTCGCTGCTCTGCTGCTTCTTCATCACCAGGAGGCAGGAAACTGTGTGATTTTTTTTTCTTTTTTCTTGGCTGTTTCTTCTCACTTTTCCTGTTGCAAGTTTATTTGTGAACGAATTGTGCTTTGACTCCGGCTGTCACCGCGATGCTTCTAAATACCAATTAACACCAGTGTGTGATTAGAGGATAACAGCCGCAGTGAGGAAAAAAAAAAAATGTTTTTGACAAAGTTTTGTTGCTCCCGGTACCAGTGATATAGTCAAGACATCTTATGCAAATACAGGTTTTTCTCATGACATCTACATGAATATTAATCGTGTACCACCGACGCTCGGATATACGAACTTTATAACGAGATATCTGTATATAAGTATTTGTTTGAGCAGGAAAATGTTGGTGCTTTATTACAAAGAATATAGAGTTCACAACTTTAGATGATATCAATATATAAAAAAAAAATAGCAATGTTGTCGGAATGTAGTTTTTGGACTTTCTAGTAGCTAATCGTGTACTCATGTACTTGACCGCAATACACAGAAAATCCTCGATTTGTTTAGTCGTAATGCTACACTATACAGTAAATAAATAGTATTTAAATGTGCCTTTCCTGCAGTGTACTGCAATCTAAATAAATGCATTCGCTGTACTTTAATGTATTATCTCCTACCAGGCTGTAGCTGTACTTGGTCAGAGTAGTACTTCACTATAACGTACCGCGTTTACTATATCGGAGTGAACTTTACTGTGTACGTGATTTATCCCAGTGAACTACGCCCTCTCAGGCTGTGCTGTTCTGTACTGCTGTGAAGTACTTCATGGTGCAGCGCGGTTGTTTACAGTACTGCTGTTTACAGTACCGTGTCTTCAGGCCAGTTAATCAGAGCGCGTGTTCGTCATCCGTCAGCGCGGAGCATGTGGACAGCAGCGAGTCCGTGAGGACGGATTGGGGAGGGGTGGTAATTCCATTAGCAGTAATTTCCTCTACAGGGCCATTACTGTGATGAAGTTCAGAGAAATGTTTATGAGTCTAAATGAACGGCCAGCGGTCGCTTGATTGAACATTCACTTTGTTTACTGCGTTATTCTGATCTGGAGCCACGACAGTCAGGTGTGTCATGGAGGTTGATCCATGTAAAACAGACGGAAGAGTAAAGGTCAGTTTAAGAAGAAGAAAAAAAAAAATCACAAATTGACAGCTAGCCACTTGTTTATTTTTATTCACTGATACTACCACACTGTACCTTTGAAGTAATTATGAGTAACCTACTTTCCACACGGAGGAAGAACGGGTGGGAGGGCTTTCTTTACACGGGGATCACTGGTTCGCTGAGTATGAATTTGTGAGTTTGAAAATCATGTGTGTCATCAAGGTTCAGTCAGAGTGAACCACACATTCAAGTACCTATCAAATCTAGCCTTTAGCATCATGCTACATGATAAAACCGAGCTGGGCTAGTTAAAGAACCGTACAAGCTAAACATAATTTGGAATTATGAATAATTACATTCAAATATAAATACAATATAAATCAGCGCAAGGGACATTTTGTTATGACTTTTGTTTCATTTTAAAGCTAATTTATTTTGCTACAGTTTAACACCCACTACAGTTGTCCTGTATGTATCATAACTTTACTTATTAAATTTCGCAATTTCTTTTCAAATTAGCTTGTTGCTAATTCTGGTCTTCTAGATCAGTGTTTCCCAAACTTTTTTTTCTGGGGACCCGTATTTCAAAGGTCACAAACCTTCGTGACCCAAGTCAATAAACATTATTCATAAACTCTGGGGAAACATGATGCGAGACGACCCAAAAAAACCAAACTCTTGCGACCCACCTGAGGGCCGCGACCCAGTCTTTGGGAAACAACGTTCTAAATCTAAAAATAAGATTGATTTCTTGCCAAATAAAAAATGCAACATGTCAGTTTGTGCCTGTACATAAATGTCCTTCTGCTGGGCTGTAAGTCTTGGTCTGAGTGGAGACATTCACTCTTTCGGAGAATCTATTAATGTTTGAAAACAGGCTTTGGCTGCAGGCCACGGCGGTGGGTGCTGCTGCTGCTGGCGCCGCTCCGGTGTGGTAGGTCCTGGTGGATTAGTAAAGCGTGGACTCTTCTCTTCCAGGCTGTATGTTTGATAAAGTGGCGAGGCATTTCTACGACGACACCTGTGTGGTTCCAGAAAAGGCTGAAGGTGGGTCAGAAATGTTGGTTTTGTGAAGCCTTTTTAATGTGTGGTTTGATGAGGCGTTGACACGGACAAGTCTTTAAACACAATATAAATTGTTTAAATTCAACATTTGCTAAAATATACTTTATTTGGCTGTTAAACTGAAAACTAAAATTTTAGCAAAAAAAAAAAATGTAATCAAATTTAAGTCCTGACTGTTGCAGGATGTAGATGCTGTAAAGCATAAATACAATTTAAAAATAACTTAAAAATAAGTGACAAATGGTGAAAAGTGACAAAATGCCAGGAAAAACACATTAAAAATTACAGAAGAAACGAAGAAGCAGGAATTTTATTTTGCGCTTTTAATACAAATGCAAATTGGCTACATTGCTAAGCTAACGTGTCAACGGGCTGTAATTTGTCTCTCGACATCACTCACGCACTCTGCATTCAGCAAATCAGTAAATACACAAAACAAAGGTGCACATGTGATGGTTTTTGTGTCGTCCAATCAACACGCAGACTGTGTGGTGTGGAAACAGTTCCAAGTAGAAGCTAAGTAAAGCTGAGCTTCAACAGGGTTTAATGTGCTCTGCCACGACAGCAACGTATGAGGAGAAAAGATAAAAAGCTAATTCTAAATAGCTGATTAGATTTCAGTACATTTCAGTAAATTAAATATTATATTTTAGTTTTTTGATATTTCTTATATATAAGATGTAGGGACAATTATGTTTCAGACACTCTGTTAAAGTCACGGTCTGTTCTGTGTGCTTTCAGGGGACATCAAGCAGGAGTCGGGAATTTACCGTGAAGGTCCATCATACCAGCGCCGAGGTTCCCTGCAGCTCTGGCAGTTTCTGGTGGCTCTACTGGACGACCCCTCCAACTCCCACTTCATCGCGTGGACCGGTCGAGGCATGGAGTTCAAACTAATTGAACCAGAGGAGGTGAAAGACTTTAGCGATTCATCAAAACGAACTGCAAATGTTAGGCTAGCATGTAGTTATCTAGCCGTTAGCTGCGATTTGGCTAAATCTTTAGGTATTAGCTAAATTCCAGCTATAACCTAAACTCCATTTTTTTTTTCAACCTACAATTTTGTCGCTAATTCATACAAGAATTTGAGATAGCAGGAAGCTAATTTAGGCTAATCAGTGGAAATTCCATGCATTCATATAACGAGAAGGTGAAAAGTGAAATTTGAACAGAGACCAGGAGCCAGTGATGCGGCATGGATGTCAGAGCTGAAGGCTTGAACATCGTGGTCGGCAGGTTGTGGGTGGGTGGTCAGAGGCACAGGTGCTGTAACATCTGCTGCCTCCTATGTATCTTAATGAGGCTAGTGGGTTTTACTTTGGGCCATGTTGCCGTATCTGTCAGTAAAGATTTGTAAGGGAGTTGATTTCTTCCTTTTTTTTTTCGTTTTGATTAAAATTAAAATTTGGCCAAAACTACTCTTTTTTGACAATCTGTGTGTTTGACAAAGGTGGCTCGTCGGTGGGGGATCCAGAAGAATCGACCGGCGATGAACTACGATAAACTCAGCCGATCGCTGCGCTACTACTATGAAAAGGGAATCATGCAAAAGGTCGGTTTCACTGGTTATGAAACCTATCATATATTATATTATATTATATTCAGTGATCCCTGAATAATCCCTGTTTAGACGAGGAGCTGTGGCCAAAGACCAGGTGTAAGAATGTAAAAATGCTGTTGTAAAAAGTCTTCAGATAATCTAAACTGCAAATCACACAGTAATATTTGCTGTCTCTTCTTATCAATTTTTTTAAAACTATTTACCGGTAATGATGTTCTATCCAATGATTCAAATAGGATAAACAATATACATAATTAATTTGGGAACATTTAAATTGATAATGTTTATTTTTGTGAGAAGGCCAGAGGCTTAATAACTTCTTTAATTTCTTATACAAAAATACAAATCCCAGATGTGGCCATTCCAGAGCAGCTACAATTATTCAGGAAAATATTCGAAAAGGTTTTAAGCGTAGAAATATTTCAAAATATTTTATTTTTAAATTTACTTGAACACATTTTACTTTTTTTAAACACATTATTATTATTATTATTATTATTATTTAAATTGTTGTACTTAATAAATCTCTTAATTTTCTTTGATAAACTTTCCTGAAACGCTCTTACAAACTGAGTAAAATAAAAATTGATAAAAAAAAATAGTATAATAAAAAATGTTAAAGACTGAAGTCTCCTGTAAAACCCACATCATTTCTGAGGTTTACCTGAGATTTGACTTTACTCTAAAAGTTCATGTTTAATATTATTCCACAGCTGCTGAGGTCACAGGAGGTTAATGAGCTCACAGTGGTGAAACGGGGGACAAAGCGGTGGCGATCTCACCCTCACGTCGTCAGACACCTACTGAATTCACCTGTTTTAAATCTGGACCATCTGCTCTGGGCGTATATCAGGGGGTGGGGCTTCCTAAATAAGTAGTGGACACGGGAGATAACATTGATAAGCTGCAGGTAGAGAAGGACAAAAAAAGAAAAAAAAAATTTTTTTTTTTTTTATTTGAACCATTGATATCTTGCTTTGTACTGTTTTAAAACAAAGTCGTGTTTGTTTTTATTAAAAACGTGTCATTAACCTTTTTTGAACATTCCTGCATCCTCCTACAGGTGGCAGGAGAGAGATACGTCTACAAGTTTGTGTGCGACCCCGAGGCCTTGTTCTCCATGGCGTTTCCAGACAATCAGCGGCCGGTGCTGAAGACGGACATGGAGCGTCAGATCAACGAGGAGGACACGGTGCCGCTGTCGCACTTCGACGAGAGCATGGCCTACGTCCAGGAGGGGGCGTACTGTCAGCCCCACCCTTACAACGAGGCCTACGTTTATTAACGTCAGGCCTCCTCGACTCTGTCTCCTCGTCTCCTTTCCTGTCTCTCACATAAACACGGACGTCCTTCTCCCTTCTTTCATCATGGTCTTGTCCTCTGAGGCCACAGAGCAGAACGGAGAGTGCACTTTATGGACAGAAACAGCGTGGGTGTTTTTCCCCTGCAGCCAGGGGGCGTTAAGAGTAGCTATGTGGTTGTTTGTCATTTAATGTAGGACTTCGTCTGTCTGCTGGTTTTTTGTTTTTTTTTTTTTTGTTTGTTTTTTTGTATCTGTGTGGCCTGGCCGTCTTACTTACCGTAACTCAAAAGACGATTCTTTTGTTCAAAGGAAAACAAAGTCTCGCATCCGAAGGAAGTTGCGTGTCCGTGAGTTCACGCCTAACGCTGCCACCTACTGGCTAAAAAAAAAATTTATCATCCAATGAAACTGCAAGACTCATGTGGATGTTTTCTGGCACAAACCGGACAATTCTCATAATCATATGGAAAAAAAATAGACTTTGAAGAAATGCTGGATAATATTATATGATAGACTGTATATAACAAATGGAAGTAGCAGTCTGGTTGGACGTGAAGCCACACCGTTAGGTTAGAATTCAACTCAGTGGTTTTGAGTATTACTCCATTTGAGTGGAGGGTTTGATTGCAACGTATTTGTCTTTTTCGTATCAGTAAAGATTTTCTTTAATATCACCAGTTGCAGGTCATTCTGTCAGGATCCCATTTAGAGGAAATCTTCAGTAAAGCAGAACAAAGCATTTTCTGGTCACACCTACTCAGAGCAACAACTCGCCAGAGAAGTTTGTTTCAGATTTGCATTGCTTGAATTTGGTTTTTGTCATACCCATGTCAAATTAACATGTGTTTTCTTTTTTTTTCTGGCCGACGTTAGGGCAAGTAAATGTCCAGCTGGAATTGAACATTGGCATTGAAGTAGCTAGAGTCCAAGTAACATACAATCTTTAGGTTTATTGCCGTGTATTACATACAGTTAGGTTTTTGTTATGTAATTAACACAACCGAGTCGCTGCAAATTTCTGCCCTGTATTAGAAAATAGGGATGACTCAATGTGATTCTCAAGATCGGTATCTGTGCGATACATGTTTATATTCAGGATTGAACATTAAATAAACAACTGCAGTCCGTCTGGTCTGATACTGAAGCCCAAATGCCCAAACGTACTTATTGACGATATGCAATAAACGCACACTGCAGCAGGGTTTGTTCTGAAATTAAAGTTGTTTTTTTTTCCTCAAGTTCACAAATATTTTCACCAGAAATATCGAGAAACCGGGATTTGTAACTTTTCCTTCATTTTGTTCCAGAAAGCTATCACTGTAACTGTATCCGCAAACAACAGAAACCCAAAAATGTTAACGCTTTCGGTCGGAGTCTGAGAGGAGGTTCCGTTTACTTTGCTCTTAGGTGAAGAATTTGCAAATCTATCTTGATAGGTTTGCAAACAAAAAACAAAAAAAAACATTGTTGTTGCTTAAAAACAAAATGAAAATAATACTCATTTGACGCTCAATTTCCTGTTGAGCTTTACCACCTACTACCTTTCCAAACAGACCATCCTGTTCTGATAATGTAAGGCCTGGGTATAGACAATAAGACAACAAAAACATGACATTTATTAATTTGATAATTCTGGTAAAAAAAAACAACAAAAGATTATTTTCTCGTCGACTCCCAGAGCTTCACTGTAAAACCTGCATGCCAACATCCATTTCTTATATAGAATGTAAACCGTGTAAATGTTTAAAAAAAAAAAAAAATCAGAAAATTCCACAAGATCAGTGGATGATGTAAAATAAAGTCATTGAGTGTAAACTGCAGTTTTACACAAAAAGAAAAAAAAAACTTTTCATTGGTCGGATTATGTTCATGTTTTTAATGGCATTTTCGGTTCAGTTAAGACCAGGGGTGTCAAACTGATTCAGGTTCAGGGCCCACATACAGCCTAATTAGATGACAAGTGGGTCGGACTAGAACAATCATAACATGATTACCTGAAAATAACAATAAGTCCAGGTTTTTCCCCCAGAACAATCATAACACGATTACCTGAAAATAACAATAAGTCCAGGTTTTTCCCCCTTGTTTTCATGCAAATAAAACTGCAAAACGTTGGTACTGACCCCCGTTTTTTTTTTAAACTACAAAACGTTGGTACTGACCCCGTTTTTTTTTTACTTTCAAAATGTATCTACTCGGGCCGGACTGACCCACTAGCGGGCCGATTTTGGCCCGTGCGCCATATGTTTGACACCCCTGGTTAAGACGGACATATTCCAGGCAGTTACATCAAGGACAACTGGACTGTCTTGGTTTCTTGAAGATGCTCCACCTCACTGACTTCTCGGTGTTTAGCCTCAGAGTTTTGACCCACCACCATTCAGAATTAAGGATAAAGTAACACATACGGTATTTAATTTTGTGTAAATGAAGAAAAAAAAATTTTTTTTTTTTATGTACAGGGCATCATGAGTTGTATATTTCACTGAAACTGTTGCATTGCCTTCATTTTCCGTTCAAATGAGACGAATGATAAAAATGAAAAGTACAAGGAATTATCCAGAGTTTTATAAAGTGACGATGACAAGCATTCAAGTCCCATCGTAGAAACCGATTCATCCACATTTTGTTGCTGCTTCAAACTGTATACTGTGTATTTTATACCCCACCCCCCAAAAAAGATATGAAACATGAAATACTGTTTTTATTTATTTGTTATATTTTGTTCAATCTGAATTGAGACAATGTTCTGCTGACTGAGATTGTCTTCGAGAGACGCACGTCCGGGCAGTACAAATGAAAACAGCAGAGTTTCTGTAATAAAACGTTCCAGAAAAAAACAAAAAAAAAACAAACGCACCTTTTGGTTATTTCAAGTCCAGTTCAGCTGTTGTTAAGGACATTTTTCACATTTACGGAGTCGATTCTCACAACAAAGGCTACGCAAAAATTCACATGGAAAAAAAACACGGTCATCATGAAGTGAAGTTGTGGACCCACGTATTTCAAACCTTCACACAAAAAAAAAAAATAAATATGGAGGAACCTGGTAGTGATAGTTTACATTGGTGGCCTGGTGGTTCAGGAAGCGGACTTGTGTTCGGAAGGTCGGAGGTTCGAGTCCAGCAGCCACCAGTTTGGACATGGCTGCAAAGGCAGAGGTCACGCTGTGTCACAATGACAATAAGTCACCTTCACTGTCACTTAAGACTCATGCTAGTAGGTGGGAGACATTGGTTGTACTGAGGTATAAAGTCCAAAGATGAATTTTCTGGCAGAAATTACACGACGTACGTTTGTGCAAAAACAATCCTCTAGTTTAGCAGAATTTTTTTTTTTTTTACATAATTTTTGAACCAATAAAATGAGCAAGTGAGTGATTTAAAAAAAAAAAAAATACTTTACCGGTTCAAATATTTAATACATGGCCCCAGACTGCTATGTAGTTAAATTGTAATTGTTAAATATCACGATGGAATTGTTAAATAAATGAGGTGGAAGGCTTTTCTTTTCCTCTGTGTCGTCAGCATGCCTGTAAAGTTGACAATAATTCCTATTACACTGGTTATTATAATTTGTTTTGGTTTTTTTTGTTTTTTTTTTTTGTTGTTTTTTTTTTAATCTCATACCTCAGAAACCCTCGTTTCCCTCCATTTGTTTTGTCACCTACACTGGCAGGTGTGACACACTAGAATACAGCGTCTATTATAACACAAAAACATAGGTTTCGGGGGCATAAAATGTTGTAAGTGAGTCAACAGACTCATGTTTGCTCTCTTGTCAGTTTACAGCTTCAGGGAGAGAGAGAAAAAAAGAACTCCTAAACAAAGAACACTTAACTGCCGCATCACCTGCGAAAAAAAAAAAAAAAAAAATCAATGACTAATTTAAAATGGCTACTTTTTCATGGAGGTGGATTGGGTTTTTTTTTTGTTGGTTCTGTTGTTGGGAGTAATCAAAAAACAGCAGCGGCAGAAAGACGACGTTAAAGTTATCATTTCCTTCCTGTAAAGTGTCACCGTTGCTTAACAAAAAAAATAAATAAATAAAAAAAAATCAATGACTAATTTAAGGCAGCGTTGTTTAATTGGTTCCACTGATGGGAAAAATGAAATCGGATGTGTAAGTAATGAAAAAAAAACAACACCTGCCTTAATTTGTCAGCGGCGTCGACTCCGCGCTGGGGTTACACCCGTTCTATTGATCGGCTGTAATGCACCGGTAACTTTAAACACCTGATTGTTTCCCTGAGGATATTTAACAGCGCCGCATCCCACGAACGCACCGGAAGTTAGCTGAGCTTATAAACATGATGAAGCACCTGATAGTAAGAGAACACACTGTTATAAATGACTGTGACTGCAGATATATATATTTTTTTTTTACCTTAAATACCAACAAATCAGGATTGAGAGTCGTGATTACAGAGTTTACTAATGTGAACTTTGGTGGTTTTGTCGTCTTCTCTCCACAGCTGCACTGAATCAGGAGCTGACGAGCCACAGCAGTGGAGGGCGTGGCCTCCAATTGAGGAAGGCCAGTATTTAAGCTCCAGCTCCAACTGGATTCAGTGCCACAGTGTCTTATCCTGCTGCTGCTGGTGTCGTCGGCCCTGTAGATTGACTAACTTTGTTGGATCTTCTCATTCGCCAAAGTAATTCCTGTCTTTCTTCTTCTTTTTTTTTTTTTAAGTCTCATTCTCCAAAGTAATTCCTGTCTTTTTTTTATGTTTGTTTATTTAGTCTTAGTTTCCTGATTCCTGAACCACTGTCTTGTCTTGTTCCTTTTTGGAGTTTTTTTTTTTTCTCACCTGAGGTTTTACCTCCACAGCCACTTGTGAATAGAGCACTCTACTGTAGACCAAACTAAGGTCCGGGGGCCGGATGTGGTCAGTTCAGCGTTTTAATCGGTCCTGACAAACATTTCCAAATTATAGAATTTTTTTTATATTATCATTATGCTTCTGCCTTTTCCCCTGCAATACCCACGTTTCACCAATAGATGGTGTAGAAAATGATTAGCATTAGCATTTTAGCTAACTTTAGTTATGCTCCTGACCCGGCCCCCCTGTTCAGTTTTAGGACAATTGTGGCCCGCGAGTCAAAACGTTTGCCACGTCTGGGCTAGCCTCTTGCACGTTTATGTGTAAAGAATAAACATTTTGGTTATTTATCATCTCAGTCTTCTGGTTCCGTGTCCTCCTCCTCGGTGGTGTCAACTGATACGTATCAACTAATATCTGAATTTGCCCTTTAAATGCATGCATTCATTCATTCATTCATTATTTACTGTTTAATCCTTTGCAGGGGAGCAGGGGAGTTGGAGCCAATCCCAGCTGTCGACGGGTGAGGGTCAGGATGAGGGTAAGCCCTGGACAGTTCACCTGTCCATCACAGAGACAGAACAGTCATTCACAGCTGCGATCAGTTCACAGTATCCAGTCAAACCGATCCTCCAATCTAGAGGTTTTAGAGCAGGGGTCACCAACGTGGGGCTCGGGGTCACCTGGTAGCCCCCATGGACTACCTTTTCAGTGTAGGTTGATCACCTGAGCCTGGTCATTTGAATAGTAAAAAGTGTGGACATTCCTGTTGTAGACTGTGGGAAGAATCAGTACACAGTATTTACCACTGTGTACTATTCACTAGTAAAGTGATGTGTATTTTTATCTGTACAAACCACTGTAGGAGTTGCTGCCACCTAGTGGCTGGAGGCTTGTTATATAGTAAAGTGATGTATATTCTTATCTGTACAAACCACTGTAGGAGTTGCTGCCACCTAGTGGCTGGAGGCTTGTTATTGTCAAGCATTACAGCAGTGGTACACTTATGTCCAGAGTGCCATATTCCATTGGAAGCCCCTCAGCCACCCCGGCACCTCACCATGCCCCCTAGGGGGCCCCGCCCCACTGTTTGAGAAGCACTGACTTTACATGACCCAAAACTGCCACATGCCAATACTAATCCATTAGTCCGACAGTGTTACTTTCAAGTGGCGCTTTGGCCCAGAGGCAAAGTCTCTGTCATTGGTGTGTCTGTCATTCACCTCCTGGGCAAGTTTGAATCCCTGTTAGGGCAGTTGGTACCTTCTTAGGGGGGTTGGTACGGCCCCCGCGACCTGGTAACGGATAAATGGATGAAAATGGATGGATGGATGTTACTTTCAAAGTGGTATTGGTTAGAGGGAGCTAAGAGTTAGCGAAAATGTTGTGAAATGGGC
This sequence comes from Cynoglossus semilaevis, assembly GCF_000523025.1. Classification (NCBI taxonomy): domain Eukaryota; kingdom Metazoa; phylum Chordata; class Actinopteri; order Pleuronectiformes; family Cynoglossidae; genus Cynoglossus; species Cynoglossus semilaevis. Next base: position 21,379,187 of record NC_024319.1, read on the forward strand.
TAAATGGGCTCAGTTGATGTACTATTTCATATTCATGTTTGTGTTTTCTTTGGTTTTTCTGTGCGGTTTTGATTATTTTCATATGATGACTATCACTAGAACAAAATAGTAAACATTAGCGCTAGCCTCGTGCGACACAAAAAGTTAGCTTGAAAGACAGCGTACGCCTTAAGTTATGATAAAATGGCTAAAAAAAAAACCAAACAGAAATGGAGTGAAATAGTCTCTACTAAATATTATAAATAGCAGCAGATTACAAAAGCTAAAAATAGCTAAAAGAAGCCGCAGCTACTGTACATCACAGACTCTGACGCTTTGACGTCGTCGTCGTCGTTTTAAGACCTGAGCTGGTCAGCAGACGGGCAGACTTAGACCTGAGCTGGTCAGCAGACGGGCAGTCTGGGACCGACCACAGTCTGGGACCGACCACAGTCTGGATCAGCTGTTGCCCGTGGTTTGACTTTGACTCTTCACGTGATCTTCACGGTTACGGCACAAACACAAATGCCTGCGGTTTATTCAAACTCGCGTCACTAAAATCACATGCAAATGTGTCGGTGCTTTTAATATGTGGCCAGGCTTTACATGGTCACAGCACTGGATTCAAACCTTCACCTCTGAAGCCATTCCAGGTATTCTTTTCTGATCAAGTATTAAAATATTTACTTCAAAGTCTAAACTAAAAATTATTTAAAAAGATTAAGAGTAATAGAAATAAAGCTGTATTTTTTTTTTGAATTTTTAAAAAATACAATCCGGACATGATGATTTCCTTTTTATCCTCCAAGAGTCAGTAAAAAAAAAAAGTCAGTAACTTTTATGTTGTTGTTCAAATTCTGACAATATATTTGAATAGAAATGGAAAAAATAAAAAGAATATAATAATAGAATAAAATTCTGTTTATATACGTTATACAGTCAATTTTCCTGTCCATCAAATGCTCTGTGAGACAGTACAGGAAGTTTTCATTTTTATTTTACAGACTTTGTCCACAAATCTTTCTGTGTGAACTGTATCCTATAATAATCAAATAAATGAAACCAGGAAAATTAAAAAAAAAAAAAGAAACACCAAGGAGGTGGAAGAAAGGCTAAGATTGCTTTTTAAAAAATTTTTTTTTTAAATTGTCTTTGAAAATATAGTGTATTTTCCCTCATGAACCATGACTCAGTTATCATTTATCCAGGTTATACGGTAAATTTTCCTGTCCATCAAATGCTCTGTGAGACAGTACAGGAAGTTTTCATTTTTATTTTACAGACTTTGTCCAAAAATCTTTCTGTGTGAACTGTATCCTATAATAATCAAATAAATGAAACCAGGAAAAAAAAAACCAAACACACCAAGAAAGTGGAAGAAAGGCTAAGATAGCAGATTTTTTTTTGACGGATATCGTAACCTCCGCAGTAATTGACTGTGCGTGAAAAGTTCTTTTGGGAAACATCTCCGACACGTCTTCAGAAGACTTTCAGCGAGTGATTATGGACGGACAGAAGCTGCGGGAGGATGAGAGCGTTTCCGCGTCAATCTTCAGCTGTAATAACCCCACCCTCCATTATACACACTTTAGAATTTCCCTGTTTTTCTAGCCGCCGCTGTTGTTCCTGTGAATTACCTCTGAATGATTTATGCCCAGTGGCTGTGGTTGCTGATAAACCCTGACAACACACACACACACACACACACACTTATCAGCAGTTTTTTTCCCCCCACTGTTCAAACAGTGGGCATTTAAAAAGGGTCCAAATTGTTTCAGAAACACATTTACACTCTGTGTCATTTCACTCGTCAAACAACGCCACGTTCCCGGGCGGCCGAACGTTCAGAAATGGTAGGCCGGGCTCCACGGGCAACACGAGGAGGCCATTTAACCTGAGCAAACAGGACGGCGTGTCCACGTGTCCACGTCCAAAGAACCACTGTGGTAAGAGTCTGAGCAAACACCGGGAAGACCAGGGGCCAGCAGGCGCCGACGGAGACGGCCCCCACGACCAGGAGTGAGACGCTCTGGTAATGGGTTTGTGATGACTCAAGATGGAGCGGCCATCTGTCTGTTACAGCAGCAGGAGGAGGAGGAGGAGGAGGAAGAGGAGGAGGAGTCACAGTTCAGATCGACTGAATATTAGTCACTCCTGTAGCAGAGAGAGGAGGAGGAAGAGGAGGAGGAGGAGGAGGAGGAGGAGGAGATGATGGCGGGTGGAACAGGATGTAAAGCATATGTCCATAAATGGTAAATATGGCCATGGCTGAGGCCCCGACTCTGTGAGCAAGAGCCAGATAAAAGGATTTACATGGTGATTTTCAGCCTCACTGACACAGAGCTGTAAAAAAAAAAAAAAAAAGTGTAAGACATAATCCTAACAGTGACCTCAGAGGACACACATGGACACACAACACGAGCCAAGGTCAGCAGGTAGTAGCCCCAGACCAGGAGGATCATCCTCAAAATCCACCCATCCATCCATCCATCCATCTCTTTAATTCTTTTGAAAATAATTTTCTTTTTTTTCTTTACGTTAAATGTCGTGCTAGGTTTCCGCAGCACACATAGTAAGAAAGTCGCTTCCAAATGCAGGACATTTTGTTTCAAGGTGTTTGTCTGTCATCAAATGATCAGTGTAATTAATAAAATTGTCATTAAGTAAAAGTATCTTTACTTTGCTTAAATTCAACTCAAGTAAAAGTACACATCTAAATATCTCGAGTAAAAGTTAAAAAAATACTTTGTTTAAAATTTTCATCAGTCCATCCATTTTCGTCCGCTTGTCCGTTCCCGGGTCATGGGGGCAGCAGTCTCCACCATCGCCGCCCAAATCCGTCCACAAGGAGGCGCCGTAACTGTAACTGGAATTGAATTGGAGACATTGGCTCTGGGCCAAAGCACCACTCATTTAAAAGTTTACTTTGAGTAACAGTTACTTAGTTACTCTCAATTACTTGATACATACATCAACACAACATCTAGTTGTTTTTAATCAACAGTTCAAATCCAAGTGGCAGAAGTGGAGAATTTTAAATTCAAACCACTGAAGAACACTGAAGTTTTGACAGTGACAGCTCTGTCCACCGGGGGCAGGAACATTTTACATCACATGATTAAAGTTATTGCCTTGTCCTCTGCTCCACAGTCCTCTGCTTGACAATCCTCAACCTCCATTTGTTGTTCAACACCAGCCATCATCCAATCACAGGCTAGAGTCTGTCTCTTAGTCAACGCTATCTGGCTACATGTAGCAAAGGCAAATACTCGTGTCAAAATGTACTTGAGTAAAATTACCTGTTCCCAAAATTATTTGAAAAATTACATATTACTCACAAAAACTACTCAATTACAGTAACTTTAGTAAATGGAATTCCTTACTTTCTGTTGTAGGATTACAGATAAGACACAAACAAATCAAGAAATCACCAAAGTCAGACTTAGTGATTGTTAGCCCTGCAAAAAAAAAAAAAATCAAAAACGTTAACATTTAGACAAGCGCCGTGAGACAGCCGACTGCTTCGTTATGTTAACAGCACGGCCCGCGTCATCACGCCATGCAGGGTATTTTCAAACCGGCAGAAAAAGCAAACACAAACAGCCTCTCTCCCCCTCTGCCTCTCCCGTGTCGTGCTGCGCCGCTAACTCGGCGTCATTTCCTCAGATTCAGTACAGATTGCAGCGGCTAATTATGATCTAATAAGTGGCAGACTGTCTGTTTCAATATTATTACAGGAAGAGTCGGTCAAATGAATAGGCCATCATGTGTCCCCTGTATCAGTCATGTGGTTTTAATGACGGTAATGTCAGCATTCAATCTTCATCTCACGTCAAGATCACAGAGGAGACATGTCAATTCTGGGCCTTCAGTGACTATTAAGTCAAAGAATGGTTGGAGCTGCTTTCTCAGACCAACGCAGGTTTGATTTAGTTATCTGCACACACACACACACACACACACACACACAAGCAGAACTGTTGCCGATGTTCAAAGAATTATCCTGTAATCCCTGATGGATGTGTTGATGCCGAACAGGAAATGAGCCGAGGTAAATGTTTTCCAGCTTTGGTATTCTATTCTAAAGATGTAACAGTGGAGATTTATCTGTTGTCGCCGTGGACTTTTGTCAAAGTCAGAAATCACTGGGGGCTTGGGGCAAAAAAAAAATCCCCTAAAAACAATGACAGGGACTTTAATATTACCTGAAATATAAACTGTAATTAATATGGGCAAGAGAGGAATGTGTTTGGACATGTTTTAGTAAAATAAAAATTAGCAGATATTTTTATTTATTTTTTCAATTTAAAAATTTAAAAAAATTAAATTTTGCCGAAAATATTTTGTGCAAAAATAACATTTTTCTTTGGTGTTTTTTAGGCCTTCACTGTGTGGTCTGTTTGTCTCTTCTTCCTCCTCTAGTTGGAGTTCAGTGTCATCAGCCTCACCTGTGTCCTGTGATCACCCGGTCGTTAGTCTCACTAGCGTCACCTGGTGTTGTCCAGTCATTGTTCTTAGTTCCCGTTCCTGGTCCCTGCCTGCTCCTGTATCCAGTGAGTTTCTGTTTTTTAGTTTTTGTATCAACGTCCTGCACCTGATCTATGTCTCTCTTGGTTCCTGCCTGCTTCTTGATGTTATAAGATGTAACATATACTTTTCTAAACGTATGCTAAACTGATGATATGCTGAACTGATGATATGCTAAACTGACGTCAAACTGAGCTTCACAGTAGCTGTTAGTAAAAAATGTTAACTACAAAGTGACCTACTACAAAAGATAGTTAGTAAAAATTATCAAAATATTTATTAGATATTAGGGGATGCCTAAGACAAGGATTAGCTATAGCTTAACGCTAGCCAAAACAAATGGAATAACTAAATATACTCAACCAAGCCAAAAAGTTGATGGTTGTTTGTGTATGCCAATTTAGGAATATTGTTCATTTTTTTTATTTTCCCTGAAGATGGCGCTATAATGGACTACCTTACCCCATTAACCTGCAAAATGCAAAGTAGTAGAAGATAAATAACTGAATATTTTAGGAAGTGGGTGTGGTAAAAAAAATATTGATAGATAACTTAATGTTTAGTAAACCTAACAACAGACACGAAAATATCTGCAATGTGTTTTTTCACTAACCGACCTGGAAGATAAGGCCAATATATAAATATATATATATATACAGTGTATATATATATCAGTGAGTTTGATGCTGCAGGCTCATTTCTTGGAAGACTGTGCAGATCATCTGTTGGAGTCTCAATTACAGCACATTAAACTTTGAACGGCCTCCAAGCAGCAGAAGAAGCTGCACTTTCTGGATGGACTTTTACTGAGGCTTAGAAAGTAAAAAAAAAAAAAGAAAAAAAAAAAGGAGGCGACGCTCTAAGCCACCAACCTGTATTCTAATCAGTCCACCCTCTGGGTTTTTCTGTTTGTGAGGTAGAGACACAGAGTGTGTGTGTGTGTGTATTTAAACACACAGAAACAGCTTCCAGCTAAGAATAGCTGCAGGAGAACCTGAGGAAAAGCAGAGTGAGGGAGACAGAGGAAGACAAAGGGGGGAAAATAAGACGGTTGTTCTGTCCTAGAGTCAGAACAAGTGAGTGTCGTCGGTGAGAGCGGCTTCAGAACCAAAACACAACAGAAGGGACGTCAGTCCAAGGCACTCTGCTGTCTAAAGAGCTGCTATGTTTGTGTGTGTGCGTATATTTAGCTTAGCTTAGCTTAGCTTTATACAGTGTTTTTTAACCTGGCATTGAAATGATATAATCTAGAATTGATTTGAAAAAAGTGACATTGTTTGCCCCCTAAATTGCGATAAACGTCTTAGGATCCCATTTGGAGGTAAAACCAATAACGTTTCTTACAGATATTATAATTATGCTAATATCGGCCGTCCTTACTTTTTACAATTTCAGTGAGTCGGATTAATGCGAGGTAAACATCGTTGATGACATCATCTCCTCTCGTTAGGACATGCAGCACAGTACATTGTTTCTCTTTCTTAATGATACAGAGGTGTGTAGTAACGCGTGAAACTGCTGTATTTGTAACACGGTACAGTGAACATGATTAATATACTGTATACAGTATATATACATGTATATACATATATAAATATATATGTATAAATATATATACATATATGTATATATGTATATATGTGTATATATATACATATATGTATGTATATACATATATATGTATATATATATATTATTATATATATACACATATATATCTATAAATATATATACATACAGTATATATGTATATATACATATATAAACACATATATATGCATATATATATATATATATCTCCCTCACTCCCTCAGTACCTCCCATGGACACATGAGGTACTGGTCCACCACGCTGCCTCCTGTGGTCAGTTTATGTCACTGACAGATTTTGTTTAAAACACTACAGTAATTCAATAACAAAAAGAAACTTAGAAGGAGTCTGTGTTTTCTGTGGACTTTGGCACAGACGAGGTCGGGGAGAGGGGTCGCAGGGTCGAGAGGGGAAGTGAGTAAGACGGTGTACGTGTCACAGATTGAAAGCGTAAGAGTGTGTTTGTGGTGACAGGTGGTTCCATGCTCCAAGACCACTGCTTCACTTGGAGGGAACCAAGTGTGTGTGTGTGTGTGTGTGTGTGAATGAGTCTATTCAGCGCTGAGACGCTGCAGAGTTAATAATACGGCAGCGTTCGGTGTGTTGTGTGTGTGTGTGGCAGATGGACACAGTAACACAATTAATTGTCGCACACTGGGTTCCTATTCTGTCCTGAACAACAGGAGACAGGAAGGCCGCGCAGGAAGTCATCACTGCTACGTTGTCCGAGGTGTTGGTGTCCGTGTCCAGCTCAGCACTTACAGGAGTTATGGTCATATAGAATGATGGTCCACTTCACAGTTTGTGTGCCGAGTCAGCATTTAGTGGCTGAATGTGTTTTTTTGTAAGTGAAACCTCTTGGAGTACACAGATATTCCATTCATTTCTTGGGATTTTATATCGTAAATATTTGGGCTGCTCAACAGTGATTGGTCGCTATTGTCTGATTTTTTTAAATTTTTTAAAACAGGTTCTGGACGCTTGTCAAACACACAAACTCTAAAGCAGGGGTGTCAAACATACGGCGCGTGGGCCGAAACCGACCCGCTAGGGCAGGTGTGGGCAAACGTTTTGACTCGATTGTCCTAAAGTTGAACCTCGAGTGAGCGGAGTCCGCAGATAGATGGAACTAAGATAAATGACATGTAAAAGTCCTGCATAAAGGCGCCATCTATTGGGGAAACGTGGGTATTGCCTTAGTTTGCCCATGCCTGGTTCCAGCCGCCCCCTTTTGATCAATTTTGAAAGTAGGCATTGCTTGACTTCAGAATTTTGAGCCGATCATTACTCGATGAAAGTCGACCGATGACATCATCATTACCTTTTACAGTGATGGAGGAGGAGTCACGGGAGTGAAACACTTCGTAATAATGTGTATTCACGGAAAACGTACAGCTGATACACAGAGTTTACACAACAGCAGGTATATCAAACTCAGCTGCTACATACATTACACTGTACGTGTAACACCTCACCTCTAATCTCCCAGATCGGCAAAGTGCGAAATAAAATATCAGTATGCTTATAAACCAATTTGGTAAGAAAATGACACATGAGGCAGAGCTTGTAGGTCTAGTCACCATGACGATGCTGCTCCATCAGAGTTTCAGTCACAGTTTTGTCTTCTTTTTACGATCTTGAAGATTGGAAGATAGCATCGTACTGTGAGATTAGCTTGGCGCTAGGACAGCCAGATAACATTTGAGCAACTTGGCCAAACCGGGAAAGTTGTTCTTGGAATTTGCGGACCTTACAGGTTTTTTCAGTACCTCTTCTTCTAGTGCGGGCCGGAAACAAAAAAATCCCTAGGGTCTTGAGAAGAACCGATTCTGTATCAATGGTACCTCGCAAATATTTTCTGTTTCTTTTGTCTTTGTTCCAATCTCAGCTCCCGAGAACTGAACTGTTTCTCAACTGATCGATTTCCGTCATGCTAACGTCATTAAGTCGCAGTTTTTCGCCATATATTTCTAGGGTGCGTACACAGTTCTCTTATCGACCCCCGAGCGCGTAGAGCCGTAGAGGTGAACAGCCGAGAGCCAGCGTCGGCAGAGATAACAATGTTGTTTGACATGCTCTGATGCCAGTCGCTGATCAATAGTAATTATCTGCCTTCAGACCTGACTAGCCGAGTGCTCCTGGCCCCCCGCTCACCCACCTAGTCCTGGGTAACTCCGTAGGACAGAGCTTTTAATTGCTTTGTTCACTGTGAGTAAATTGAGGAGCGAAGCGCGGCAGCCACGATGAGTGTGACTTCACTTGGCCTCCGTCTAATTAATCCCGTCACACGAGCCTCCTGCCTTTAATTTTCACTTTGCCACGTGGCGCCACGAGGTGCGAATACAACTGGAAATATAGGTTGGTAACTGTATACAGGCGAGCGAGGGAGCGAGCGAGGGAGCGGAGTCAGACGTAGCAGCTATATGGATCCTGCTGGGGTTTTTTTTGTTGTTTTTTTTTTTTTTAAATGTTTTTTTTCTCTCCTCACGCTTCGTGCTAGAACATATTGCCAGCTGTTCGCCGCCACTCTTTGGCGAACCAACTGTCCCAAGATGCTGCTGTGGATACATC
>NC_024319.1:21388184-21390374 GCF_000523025.1 Cynoglossus semilaevis
TTTTTCCCCCTCTTGTCTAACACAAACACAAAAGGCCTTTTCTGGAAATGACGGGAAAAGGCATCAAGAAAGTTACAGGTGCCAACACTGTCTTGTACCTGTAACTGGCCTTTTTATGTGGGTGGGTGCATTAGTAATAAGAAAAAATCATATTTTCTATTTATAAAATATATATTTTTTATATATTTATTATATATTTTTTATATATTTTTTATATATTTTTTTTATATATTTTTTATATATTTTTTATATATTTTATATTTATATATATATATATACAGTATACTATATTATATATGATAAATAACTAAAAACATATCCTGGTGGTTTTCAACGTGAAGCCCCCTGGTGGAGGGGAGGTTGGGTACTAGAAAATTGGAGAAAACATAACAACAAAAAAAGCGAAAGTGAACTCCTTGTCATTGTGACGCAGCTCACCACTGCACACACAACCAAATGTGACCTCTGCTTTTAACCCATCACCAAAGTGAACAGTGGGCAGCTTTAAGCGCCGGGGAGCAGTGTGTGGGGCCGGTGCCATGCTCAGAGCACCTCAGTGGTAACTTGATGGACTCAAACCTGAAACCTCATGGACCTAAGTCCGCTTCCTTAACCACTGAGCCAAATCATTTTTTTATTTTATATACGCATTTGTCCTGAATCGAATGACACGTAAACTGCCGTAATTGTCGGATACTCAAGTTTCGGACGGCGCTAAACGCACCTAAATGTAATGTTAATGTTAAAGTAATTCATATAAAAAAAGTATAATAATAATGACATCTATAGAAACCAGGTGGAAACACACACACACACAGACACAGAGGGAGACGATGCCTTATTTAATGCTTATTTATTTCTGTCATGCCCTTAAAACAGATGGTTCTTTCTGTGTTGAGCGGAAGTGTCTGTTAACTCACTTGGCTCAGGGATCAATGGCTGCTGGCCAATGACAACAACAGGATCAGGGACCGTGGGTTTGTGTGTATGTTGGTGTGTGTGTGTGCGTGCGTTGCTGTTTGCACTTTTCTTCGTCGTCGTTCTGTGAACAGAAGGAAAGGCAGAAGTGCAGATACTGTTACACACTTGTCCTGGCACCGACAGCACCGACGCCAGAGCCGGAGCTGGAGCCAGAGCCGACGGCACAATTGCACTTCGCGACGGTGGCGCTAACTCTGCCGCGTGTGCGGTTGGTTAGCAGAAGCAGACACAGAGAGCACAGAGGAGATGAATGAGGAGGAGGAGGAGGACGAAGAGGAGGAGGTGATTCATCCTCTACAATGAACTTAGGTCAAGAAGAGGCTCCAAAAAAAGTTATTAGGAAAGCCGCCTACGAAAAAAAACCCATGTTCTAACAGTAGTGTAACTATAGTAAAGTAGTGTAACTTATTACTCTGGTACTCAACAGAACGAGTACAGAACCCTATCTGATAGGTCCGATATTAATTTTCTGCCGATATCCGATATGCCGATATTTTCCAAACACTTAATTTCCGATTCCGATATCAACCAATACCGATATACGTATGCAGCTGTTTGCCCCCAAAATTGCGATAAACGTCTTGGGATCCCACAAGCGATTCCAGAAAAATTTGCGAAACCAAGGCATTGTTTTTTTGGACGTAAAACCAATAACGTTTAATTATGCTAACATCGGCCTGATAATATTAGCCGATATTATCGGACATCCCTACTTTCTACAATCTCAGTGAGTCGAGTTAATGCGAGGTGAACATCGTTGATGACATCATCTCCTCGTTCATCTCTTCTAATTAGGACATGTTGTTTCTCCTTCTTAATGAAACAGAGGTGCGCAGTAACGCGTGACTCTAGCGGTGGCTCTGCCACAGGTTTCCAGGTCTTCACAGGCCCAGGGTAAAGACGCCTGTTGAAATGAAGGCGAGGAGATGGAGGAGGAAGAGGAGAAGCAGGAGAATCCAGATCATTTATTATCGGAGCCTATTTCTATCTAAAGCCTATTTAAATAGCATTAGGTGTTATAAATGTGAGGTGGTCTAAATTTACCCCCGGCCCTCTCTGTCTTTATCTGAGGTTGCCAACCTCTGCACACTGACGACGGAACTATCGCACTCTCAGAGTTTAAGATCCAGAATAGTTGAGCCGAGAGCCTAGCCGTATATTAACATTGGTAAAAAAAAAAAAAAAAAAAAAACCACCGTTTGGGAAAAA
>NC_024319.1:21390446-21412924 GCF_000523025.1 Cynoglossus semilaevis
CGGATTAGCGGATGAAAATGGAAATGGATAATAATAATAATAATAATAATAATAATAATAATAATAATAATAATAATAATAATAATAATAATAATAATAATAATAATAATAATAATAATAATAATAATAATAATAATAATAATAATAATAATAATAATAATAATAATAATAATAATAATAATAATAATAATAATAATAATAATAATAATAATAATAATAATAATAATAATAATAATAATAATAATAATAATAATTACTGTCTGTGGTTTAGGAAGCCATTTTGGTTCATATCCGAAAAACATTTCATTGCATTTTTATCCCTTATATTTAGATTTTCTCTATTCTACTGACCATTTTCCATTGTATTTATCTGATATTGAATTCGTTGCTCAATTATCTATGTCTGTAATGTTGAACTTTTAGCGATTTCTGCTGGACTAATTTTCAGTCACACGTTCACAATATTTATTTACATTTTTTTTTATGGTTAAAAAAATAGTAAAAAAAAGCATAAAAAGGTGAAAGCTAACCCAGTAAAAGATAAATCAAGGGATCCATAAAAGTAAATACAGCGAGTGTTTGCCTTAAAATGATCTATAATGAAATATACATATGTATTTGTTTGACATTGTCTACGAACGTACACGACCTGATAATCCACCGCGTTCCCAGCGGGCGGATGAGACGCCAGGCTCCCTGTTGGAAGATGAACCTGTCTAACGTTCCCCAGGTGATCAGATTATCTGATCACCACAGTCTGGACCTGAAACCACTTACTCTCAGACCTGCAGCTCCAGAGAGCATCTCAATATCCAATTTCACAGCCCTCTACACCTGCATCGCTGAGGCTATTTATTACTGTCACTACCCTTTTGTGTTTGGAGCGGCGCTGCTGCGGGGAGGAGGGTGGAGGTAGGAGGTGTAAAGAGCAATCTTGGGCGAGCTTTTGTGTTTAATCTTTTCTGGAGCGGGAGACAAGATCAACAGCAAGGGAGTGAACAAGTGAGCGAGGAAACAAGTGGGGAGTCCTGAGAAGTGGAGAACAATAAAGAGACACAGCAGCTGCTGTAACGCTGAGGCTGGAGTACAAAACAAAAAGGATCCCAGCTATTTTTGGTGGTGAGTCGGTGTTCCTGCCAAATACAGTACAGCACGTGGCAAACTCAAGGCCCGGGGGCCAAAAGTGGCCCGTCAAGTCGTTCTGTGTGGCCCGCGAGAGCTTAAAAAATATTTAGTAAAGTCCATGCAGCAGAGTTTCTTAACCTGAGAAATTAATTTTTTTTTATTTCACAGCAATGAACAATATTTGTAGCTTGGATAAAAAATAATCAATTGCAGAAACATGTGTTAGTCTGTTATGGAGTAGTTACATCCATACCAGTGGTCCCTAACCTTTTTTGTTTCAAGGACTGGTCAGCCAGTACCACCTGTTAATACAGACCAGTACCAAGGTGCTGAGCATTGAAGAATTATTAAATTTTCAAAATAAAACATTTAGACTTTTAGACTCTATCTTGTTTGTATCTAAGTCTGAATGACTTTTATTTTAAATTATTGCCAGATTATCTTTAAATAAAAAAAGTAAATGGATATGACTGGTACATTTTTTCACTGTGTCCCAGTACTAAATGACCTATGGACTGGTACTGGTCCGCAGACCAGGGGTTGGGGACCCCTGATTTATACAGTCTTCGGCCCTTCAAGGGGAACTGTACTGCTGATGTTTGACAACCCTGCAGTACAGCTAAAGGACAAGGTTTGAGAAGACGAGTAACTTTAAGTCATTTTGCAAAACTCTTCTTTAGCTTCTGTACTTTAGCTGTATTTTAAGTAAACACTTCGCTTTCGATATCCAGCCACAAGCCATCTGGGCCGAAACTCCGAAACGGTGTCATTTTACAGTGCTTTCCCAGTAAAACTGCGTAAAAAAAAATCCCCCCAAGAAGCTCTGATTTTCTATTGTGTGTATATATGTGTGCCAGTTTCTTCATTAATTCTGCTGTCTCAGCTGTTTTGTTTTTTCTCTCCTTCCAGCCTGAAGACAAAGACAGAGAAAGTGCATCTTTCCACTGAAGGCTCTTTCTCTCCTTCTTTCTCTCCAGTTTTCCCAGCCTCCGGCTTTTCTCCAGGTAACGTTCACCAAACCCGAGCCCATTAATAAGCAACATATTTGACTTTAAAGGTGGAAAACGTAATCCGACGGTCGTAGAGAATTCCCCTCAATGTTTCACCTGCCAAACCGCACGCCCCGCCAAGCCAGCCATGAAAACATTATTGGGATGTGATGAGCACGAACACAGGAGATTTTTATCCAACTCAGTGTAAATGCTTGACAAACATATGTACGACCATCAAAATCATCACCTCTAGAGGTCGCTGGTTGCTCTGTTTATGCGGTGGTAACCATTTGTTTTTATCTTGTTCCTGTAACCTTGGCTTGCACCAAAATTACAACAGATCATATTACCGTAATGTCCGGACTTTTTTCACATGCTTCGAACCCCTGCGGCTTAAAGAATGATGCGGCTACGCTTCCTTCCCTGCGGCTTAAAGAATGATGCGGCTAATTTATGAATTTTTATGAGCTAACATGAGTTCATACTGCTAGCGATCAATGACTTTTCTGGTAGGCTACTGTGTGTTATGCTAGTAGGGTATGTCTGTCTGTGAATTTGACTAACAGAAACTGTTTCTGTTTACCTCTGCTGCGGACAAGCACAAAGTGAAGGGAGTTAGCCCCGGAGCTAACGTTAGCTTCATCCCTGGAGCAGAGCACTAAGTCTCCTCTGTATATTCCAACTACGGTCAGGGCGCTAAAGCAGGAAAGAGCTAACGTGTAACCAGTCGTGTTACATGTTGGGCACTGTTTGGAAAAAATAATTTATTTTAAATTATGGTATATGCCAAACTAGCACTAACCACCACTCTGCCAAGAAAACAGTGATAAATTGATTACGGACACATTCATGTTTTGAAATAGCAAAACATAATATAGATTTTCACTGATTTATCACCACATAATTGTCACAGGACATTAGAAAATGTTGAAAAGTTATGTTAGGCAACTGGACGTGAATTTTCTAACTAAGTTGCCTAACAGAATTTTTCAATCTTGACCATGACCTGGATGACTGAGAATCTTCATAGACATTTAAACGTTAAAAAATGTGTTAAAAAAACTGCCTCAAAGTTGCGAAAATAAAAAAAAATCTGCTTCCTGTTTTCAGTCTGATTAAAGGACCTAAACAAAAGGTGACAGAAAGACAACGGTGTTAAAAAGAAATCATCCAACCAGGAGCAAACAAATGAACAACCCACAGTCAATTATCTAAAATCCCAGTTTAATCAGTTAATTTGATAATCACACTGCTCCAGCCCCAAACTGAGTTCAACAGTGGAGGTCTCTAACTTTCCTCGCAGCGAGAACGGAATAATGGTTTCAATTAAAACGTGAAATGACAGCTTTATTAAAATAACGGTGTTCGATAATAATTGCGAAGCCGTAATAGGAAACAGAGATTAGCATGTGTGCGTAAGTGCAGGAAACAGTGTGAGCTGTTTTTCTTGGTCTCTGTTTCACGTGTTTCTCTTTGGTTCTCTCCAAAGGTTTTCAGGAGTCTTCATTAGGATAATGAACCCTTTCTGCCACCTCTCTCTCTCCACACCTGAAACTGCTTGCTGGTGATTTGTGCCTCCAGTACAACCAGTGTTAGTCACTGGCTGACACTCACAGTCAGTTGCACTTCTGTTGGACTTTTTTTTCCTGATGTTACATTGGATTTAATTTTTTTTTTTTTTTTTTAATTATTTTTTTGATGTTGTTGCTGTTTGTGGAACAAATTGCAGTATCACCCTTAATGATCGGCAGCAGGTGACAACGAGCCAAGGTAAGCACCAAGTACTTTTATATCAACAGCTTAAGGAATGACCAGACGTCTGTCATTTTGTGCGTCGTTCTTTTCTTGCACTAATGTCTGTAATGTGTGTCTGTAAAGTTTTTTTTTTTGTTTGATTTTGTTTTTTGTTTTTTTTGCAAGAGCATTGAGGTTCTATCGGGTACAATTCCAGATCATTTTGATGACACAAACTGACCACCGGAGGCAGCAATTGACCAGTAGTTCTCGTGCCCCGTTTGGTAAAATCACTGACATTCTCTATGAAATTTGGAGTTTGAGTGGATTGTCAAGTTCTTGGTCAATTTGTTTTTTTTTTCCGTTAATACTCACACAGTCTGAGTTACCATTTGGGACAGGATCAGTGATCTTTAGGGCTTGATGTAAGGCGGAAGAAAGCTCCGTTTGTCCACTGAGTGGCCCAGTAAGAAACATCTTCTGGCTCAGTGGTTCTCAAACTTTTTTAGTAATTTCCCGCTGTGACGCTACGAATTTGATCCATCCATCCATTTTCATCCGCTTATCCGTTACCGGGTCACGGGGGCAGCGGTCTCTATGACCACCACCCAAATCACACTGCACCGTACCAACCCCCCTGAACCTTCCTGCGGGTGGTGCTGAGCTAGCCAAACATACTTTCTAATGATCCAAAGTCAATAACATCAATAAAATAAAGAGAAAATAAATGTAAGGGCGAATCATCACTTGAACCTTGAAAACTTCCTCCTGTTTTCCCGAGCCCACCCCCTACTCTCCGCGTTCCCCACCGGTGGGGTTCCGCCCCACACTTTGAGAACCATCATTCTAGCTTTAAAAAAAAAGCCCAGTGAAAAACGTGTCGATCTGCTCACCAAACGTCTACTGAAACCCACTTTAATAACGTCTATATCCAACATGGCAGCTGTGGATGCGGCGAGCACGTCTCAGAGGTACGAAGTTTGTATGCGCGGAGACAAAACAGCGTGAGCAGCTGGGAACCTGCTGCTGGGAGCACGGCTGCCCTTGGATCAGGGAGTTTGAGCAGCAGCGACTGTGTCCTGTGGCTGATTACAGAAGTGATGGGCCTCCGTTTGTCACTCGTCTCTCTTGCTGCAGCAAGGAGCAGCGGGGATCCCTGATTACTTAATTGCTTGTAAGAGCTCGTTAAAGCTTCCTATCCATCATAAAGTCGTATGGCGAGTATCAGTTTGGGAGTGAGAGACGGAGACAGAGAGAGAGAGATGCCAAGAACTCTGATGAGCAATTAGTGACGTGAAACGCCTTTGAATTGTTATAGTTTAATTTCTTTGGGAAATATGTGGGATTCATCACATGGATGGATGCTGCTGTGTTACAAAGAAATAAACACCAGCGCTGACTTCAATCTGCTTCACTCTTGTAAAAGTTTTAGAGGAGAGAGGAAAAAAAAAAAACATACTTTAGAGGAAGGAAACATTCGGATAGTAGCGTCAAGAGGGAATTTTGTCAGTTTGTATAAAGGCGGCAAACATTTTTCTTCACATGCAGAATATTTGCCCAAATTACGGCTATCAAAATAAATGGTCAATAACTAAATGAGATTGATAAAAAAATGTTAAATGCGATTCAGCACACGGGCAGAATGACTCATAGGTTTTAACCAATCATTCCACCGTCCATCCACTTATCGTTGCTCCAATACAGTGGTGTCAAACATATGGTCCGCGGGCCAAAACCGGTTCAATCAATGATGAATTTTAAAAGTAAAAAACTCTTCACATTCGTGATGATTTGTTAAATTATAATATGAATATTTGATAGTAAACCTGTACCTATTTGCATGAAAAGGAGAAAAACATAGAGTTATATTTATAGTTAATTATGTTATAATGGTACTGGTCCGGCCCACCTGACATCTAATCAGGTTAAATGTGACCCCAGACTGGGGTCATCAACAGATCTGACACATCAACAGACCTGTGTTATTTGCACTTACTGTAGGAAAATGCCTTGGTTTCACCAAACAACCTCAAGCTTAAAATACCACCTGGACCCTGAGCATGTGTTTATGGAGATACCCAGTTAGCACGGGGCAGTAAATCAGTCTACATGGGACTGTAGACTGATTAATATTGTTCAGAGGAACAGTTTCACCAAAGTTTTGAAAGCATTCTAAAAGCATGGATGGATGGATGGATGGATGGCAAGTTTTGAAAGCATTCTACATGTTCTACAAGCCACTAGCACAATTTGATATTGTTTTTGACATTTTCCCAAATTAGAAATTACATTTTGGTTTACTCAACCCATTCCTAACGGGCAGCGGTTGCTTTTCAGAAGGGTCTTTGAAGCAAGGAAATTGGTGCTCACTCAACAAATCATTTTCAGCGAGTAGAAACAGAATGCTTTTTATGTAGCAAAGAGCTAACGCCAAGAGTTTTGTAAAAATATCATTATGTGTTGTAGTTTTGGGAAAATTGTAGAGGTCCAAAAAGACCCAGGAATGAAGGTAGATGATGGATGGATGGATGGATGGATGGATGGATGGATGGATGGATAGATTGATGGATGGATAGATGGGTGGATAGTGGATGGATAGATGGATGGATGGATGGATAGATAGATCATAGTATGTTTAATGTTCAAATCTCTCAATCTGTAAGGTGTTTAATGTTTGTTTAGTGGAATGAACTCCTTATGTAGAAAAGCTGCAAAAACGAAACAAACATCACAAAAGATCAGAAGACTGAGGATGAGGACGTCAGACATGGCCGATATTGTCCAAATGCTTAATTTCCAACAACCAACAACAATACCGATATATGCAACACTTTGGGATGCAGTGTGCAGTGGTATATTTACATATATACAGCCATTGAACTAAATAGTAGGACAATTATTGTATTTTTTATTTATTTATTTATTTTTTTTTACCCCCAGTTGTAAAGTCATGATCTGGAAACATGGAATTCTAACCAGGTGATTGTGTGGAAACATTACTTCAACTCTACCTCAATCATTTCCTTTGATGGTTTTTACAACTCTGCTGTTAAACACACAGTCATTATAGTCCATTAGTGGCCTGCAGTCAACATGCCAAGTGACTTGAAATTAATTAGAAAATGAATTTCAAGGTTGTAATGACCCCCTGGAGATCAGACCCATTATAATTAATTTGGGCTTTTCATGAGTTAGACATGATTTTAAACCATAATGTTTGGCAGTAGAAAAAATATGAATTCACAACTTTCAACGCAGATTCAAAACACTGGGGGGGCGGGGGAGGGCATGTTGTTTTTCTATGCAGTTCGTGAGTCATGTGCAAATATTCATTCATGCTCTCAACTACATACAGTCCATCCAGGGCTGGTAGAGACTGTGGCCTCATTTGTCTTTAAATACCTTAGTTTCCAGACTATAAGTTGCTACTTTTTTCACATGCTTTGAACCCTTAAACAATGAGGCTAACGAAGTTCATACCCCTAGCGATCAGTGACTTTTCTGGTAGGCTACTGTGTGTTATGCTAGTAGCGTATGTCTGTCTGTGAATGGCTGTGTGCGTAGAGAGAGAACGGTAGCTAAAGTTGAGAGCAGTTTGAGCCCCGTCGTGTTGAAGCGTGAGTTGGTTATACAGGAGGTGTTAAAACTCTGTTTATGTTCTGTTGTGCTCGGTGTGGCTGATAATAAAGACTTCCAGAAACTTCCCTGTTTCTGTTTACCTCTGCTGCGGACAAGCACAAAGTGAAGGGAGTTAGCTTTGGAGCTAACGTTAGCTTCATCCCTAGAGCAGAGCACTAAGTCTCCCTTGTGCATTCTAACTACAGTCGGGGTGTTAAAGCAGGAAAGAGCTAACGTGTAACTAGCCGTGTTACAGGCACTGTTCGGACAAAAGCGTTTATTTAATTAAAAATGAAAGAAAATCTTTCTGTGTAAATATCCCATGTTAACATGGACACCTGTGACTTATACAGTAGAGAAGTGCAGCCTAAATTCTGTACAATCTTTTTTTTTCTTTTTATATTCAGTGGGTGCAGCTTATATTCAGGTGCACTCGATAGTCCGGAAACTACGGTACATCAAATGTCTTTGATCATATCTTCCTCTGTTGATGGACCCTTCGCCCCGAACATCACTGGGATGTCTAATTGATCCAATTAAGCAATTAATTCTTCAGTGGGATTAGAGACGATCAGCCCTTGTGTTGTGTGCAGAGACAAACACTGGTCCTGCCAAGAGATGGACAAGCTCCAGATTTTTTACCCCTTGTCTCCATGATGGCTCCAGATGGGTGGAGGTTATGGGGTGGCCTCGAGGCTTATTTGTGTGGCCAACTGCTCCAGACCACACACTGGGACCTTCCCACAGTGCCATTCAACCCACAGTCCCCGAACAGTCCTCCGTTTATTATTTCCTCAGTCTTATGGGTTCCCGTCTGAAGCAGAATCGCGTTTTAGCTTTGGTGCCATTAAAACCTCAAACCTTTAACGCACTACTTTCACCAACCCCAGGAAGTCACGCGCATGCTCGTTTCCTACTTCCAGCTCTCCTCGTGGCAGATCACTTGATTTTCAAACTCGATCGTTGCCATGCTGTGCGTGTTGCTTTCATCGTCATCCATAATGGAAGGATCAAAAATTCCCGGATATCTCGTTAATTGTCATTGCGCTGATCACATGACAACATGTACTTGTCAGCTCAAGAAATCACCACCAAATGAACCCACAGTCGATCCTCTCTTGAACGTGAACAAAAACACGTATTGAGTACGCCGCGAATCCCGCAGTTGAAGTCGGTGTGAACCCAAAAGTCTATTTGTTACGCTTTAACTAACACGGTATGAATGCCTTATTAACTAATAGTTTGACATGCATGTGGAGGACGAGGAGGAGGAGGAGGGAAGAGAGTTGTCCCGTACGTAGACACTTGATTCCGTACCGTACCTAACACGTACACTGCGTAACTTACATTAGCTTAGAATTAACTTATCCTAACTTAGCTTAAGTAGTTTTTTTTACTTTTCCATTTTTTATTTGTGCTTTTTTGCATTAGTATTCTTTACTCTTCTTCACTATTACTTCACTTTACGTTCTTGATAGCATCCTTCTGCTTTAGGATGGTACGTATCGTGGGTGTACTGCGATCATACATGCGGGCTAGATCACTCACGCTCGCACCACACTCATATTTATCGTCAATTCTATGCTTTAGTTCCATGGTCATCGTGCGTTTCTTCTTCTTCTACCATCCTTACCGATCACTTTCTTAGGACTCATCACTATTATGAAGAACAATGCACAAAATAGAGTCTATCGCGTAGATATCGCAAACACAATATGAGACGAACGGCGAACACGTGATGTGAACGAGTGAGGTGGAGAGGGCTGCTCCGAGTGCTCAGCCACGTAGCGTTGGCGTCTGTAAGCGTGCTCGTATCTCAAAGCAAAAAGTTGCTCGTATCTCGGAATACTCGTATACCGGTACGATCGTATCTCAAGGTATTACTGGTGCTAGCTGTAGGGACAAATATTTTCCGAGGTGGTAAAAGTTTGAGAACTACATCACACATTCTCGTTCAGTGTATCTGGCGTTGTCCACTTTCCCTTTGGACATTTGCGAGAAAGAGTAAACTGTTGATCCAACAAACTTGTGGTTGTGTCCTCCAAGAGATCCTCAGTGATCAATATTAAAGAGGGGAAGGACGGAGTTACACCCAAGGCTCCTCGCTGGATAAACCTGTACCTCTCATTCTCCCTCCTCCTCACCGCTGTAAAAAAAACTCAGATGCCTTGAGTTGTGTTCCTGTAATTAGCTAAGTATCCCTGACACACACACACACACAGTCCCCTGTCGACTCACACACCCCACCAGAAAGACAACCCAATCAGAAAAACAGCAGCATTGCAGGCGTAGCGTCAAAAAAAAACAAAACTTTGAAAACAAGAACCTTTTTCTTCTTCACTTTTTCTCCTTACACCTTGTATTTTTTTTTTTTTTTCTTTTGCCTCCCTCTTGTCAGGAGTTTAAGTGGGACCCGAGCGCTTGGCGTCCCGCCTTTTTTTTTTTTATCCACGGATAATGATTTACAAACTGCCTCTCGTCAAAGAATTCATTAACAACGAGAGTTAATTAAAAAATAAACGAATAAACATCAATATGAAGTCTGGGCAGAGTGGAAGGGAATACATTATGCAGAGTAACGATGTTCGAGCGGGGGCTTCGCAGCCTCTGTGGGACTCTTTAAAACTCTCCTACCTCTTAGGCGGTTGCTTATTTTGCAACCCTTTGTTGTTTGACAACAAAGGGAATGGGCCCTGCTGATGTTATATTAATCAGCGGATTAATATTTCAATTTGATTTGCTTTATAGTTTGAGGTGCTGTTGGCATTTCCATTTTTCCCCCTCCATATGTGCAGTGATGTTAAGTGCTATCATTACCATTTTCTACCTGGGGGTTCAGAGAGATAACAGGCACCAGTGATAGCTCTATTCTGCGCAGGGAGGGAGGTTTTCATGTTTGTCCTTTCAGGAGGAGGGAGCTCATGCGTTTTTAATGAGCAATGTTTGGTGCCTTCATTATTCTACTGTGATGCATACAAAGCGCTGAGTCACGGCCTTTCTTCCGCTGGCCACCGAGGAGCCAATGAGCCTTCGGCTAATCGAATGGAATCTGCACTTACATTGGTCCGTAATATTAGAAGGTTGGATGGATACCTGAACAGTGAAACTTTGTAGATTAGTAGTTAGGGATGGGAACTGAATTTAGAATCAATTAGTTTGGTTCTTTGATGGATACCTGAACAGTGAAACTTCGTAGATTAGTAAAGTCGATAGATAGGTTAGTTATGCAGCAATACCTTGAGTTACCAGCGTCCCGACATACGATTACTCCGAGATACGAGCTAGCCTTGGAGCAAGGTTTTGCTTTGTGATAAGAGTAAAGATTTGAGATACTAGCACGCTTACAGACGCCGACGCTAGTTGGCTGAGCACTCGCAGCAGCCCACGCCGCCTCACTCGTTCACTTCACGTGTTCGTCGACTTCTGTACGCATATCCCGCGAGTCTTCTGTATTGTGTTTGGTAAGGATGGTAGAGAGAAGAAAAAAAACGCACGATGACCATGGAAAAAAGCATGAAATTGTCAATAAATATGAGCGTGGTGCCCACGTGAGTGATCTAGCACGCATGTAGGATCGCAGTACATCCACCAAGTGAAAGTGAGGGTAGTCGGGGAAAAAAAAAGTTAAGAAAAGTGAAGAAAAGTAAAGAAATCTAATTGAAAGTTAAAGTTAAGTTCATTCCAGGTTTATGTAAGTTACGTAGTGTACGTGTAAGGTACAGTACGGAATCAAGTGTCTACGTACGGGCCAACTCTCTTCCTCCCTCCTCCTCTTCCTCCTCCATCAGCCTCTACTGTATCGTCTGTCTCCAAGGTCAGAACTCATAATTAAAACCACATTTTATTTTAGATCACCTCAGATACCTCAAGGTATAACTGTAGTATATATTTTTTGTTGTTGTTATTGCAATCTTTTACAATCGATCATGAAGCACAGATTCTCCTGCACTAACGATTGGGGATAGGAACTAAATTTAGAATCAATTAGTTTGGTTCTTTATCAATTCTCTTATAGTTTTTTATTGTATTAAAATATAAAATATAGTTTAAATAGTTGTGTTTGTGCAAACTATTTAATATATATTAGTATTCGTTAACATTTGGCAGTTGATCATGACATCATGAAAACATAACATTTCCTTTGCAGAAATGAACATATATACATAAAAAACCAACCTGATATTATTAACTTTATTAAATGAACAATGTTTTTCACTCATCTTGCAGTAGTGAAAAAGTAAAGTGAATTAATTTGGGGTTGACGGATGTGACCAACAGTAACACAACAGGACAGAACAGAAGAGTTTAACAAACCCGCGGTATTTGAAAGAAGGAACGATGGAATGGCTACGCAGCGTATAAAAGACGGCACATGGATGATAAATTGATAGAGTGGTCCCTGCGTGCCTCGGTGTTTTGTAGGTATTTCCCCTCTTTTTTTTTACTTGTTGTGTGAGGTGTGTCTTTCTCCCTGTCCTCCTGTAGGTGAAGTCAATCAGTGAGGTCACCCTCACCTGTGTCTATCGTTAGTCTCACTGGCGTCACCTGGTGACCTGGGTATAAATACCTCTCACTCTCACTCTGTCCTGTTTGGGTCATTGTGATTGTGATTGTGTATTGTGATGGTTCTCTGTTTCTCTGTTTCCTAGTTCTGAATCATGTCTGATTTGCTGTTCTTTCTGCCTGGTTCTGTTCCAGTGAGTTGAAGTTGAGCTGTTTAAAGGAAATGTTCTGCATCTCTCTCTCTAGTGCTGCATTCTGGTTGATTCCCCTGTTGCAAAGGACCACAGTGTCATTTCCATCAAATACTTAACATCATTTCTGCCTGAACACCACGTTGTACTCACTCTAAATTAGAGAATGGGGAAGCAGAATTGTTAAGTAAGCGGACTGATGATTCCAAGTGTGGAATCACTCTGCTTGGAATCATTGGTTTTCCAATTCCCATCTCTAACAACAATCAAAAAGAAATTCAACTCTTTTGCACCATCCAAGATGTATGAGATATTCAATTTACATATTTGTACACCTAACATATCAGCAGTGATCACATTCTAAGAACTGGTGTTTGATCAACACACTGCAGCTGACTGAGAGTGGATTTAAACCTTTAACTAGCACGGAATGTTAGAGATGGAGCTGACCAGGTAGGAGACAAAGAGGACATATATGGATACAGTGAGGGAGGACATGCAGATACAGTAGTTGGAGTCAGAGGAGAAGATGAAGAGAACAGGGAGAGATGGAAATCAATGATTTGCTGTGGCAACCTCTGAAAAAAAGGGACAAGCCCAAAGGAAAAGAAGAGTGTGGGGAAAGTAGGAAAAAACTTTTGAGTTTTTCTTTCTTTTTTGATTATGTTTTTAGACTTAAACTTGTCCGTTTTATGCTAGCAATGCTAACTTTGGTCAGTTGGAAGGGCTGAGGTTTTGTCTACTGAGCAGATCGAACATGCAATAGCAAAAACAAAAGCAGGAATAAAAAATATTGGCATCCTTTGTTTATTATCAGATTATCATTTTACACCATCTTTAACCGTTTTTTGTTTTTTTTTTGCCAGTCTTTTGTTAAACATTAAGAACATTTGACAATATGCTGTATATGTTTCATTCATTCATTCATTGCATCTGCATCCCCCTAACCCGCAATGACATTCTGCCCTCCTACGGGGCCCGCCCCCCACTTTGGGAACCTCTCTTTTAGCAGATACCAGAAAAACTCTAGTAGTGAGTAGAGACTTGGGACTTGGTGATCATTCCCAAAAGTTTTGTGGTCCTCTAAGAAGAACTCCCAACTGCCTGCTGCTGACCTCTGCTGTTTAAAATAATCAGATTGAAAATAAAGATTGCGGCGCTCTTTGCGGCGCTCGTTACTCCAGCTAATCACGTCCCATCAGCCGCTCGCGTTTTAAAGAAAGCACAGACGCAATTACGACAGGGTTATTTGTCATAAACACCAGTCGCCGTCATGCAAATGCTTCATAATTGCCCAGCAGACCCTGAGTGACAAGCCATTAGGTGATTGTTTACAACATGCTGTTGACATTATGTACGTGACAGTGTGTCTCTAGATTAAACACCAGAGCTAAAGAAACAGGGAACACTCCGCGTATCACATGGAAACTGCCCCGGGAGGGTAGATGGTTGGATACATCTTGTTGGTGGCAAAAGTGCAGTCACTGAAACGTGTCATTTGGCAGTGAAGTGGAGGCAGAGCTAAGAGCGAAGAGAACTTATTTATTAAACACAAACCATGGCTGTACGATTGTAATCCCTCTCTTATCGCGGTAGTTGCGTTCCAAGACCCACTGCGGAATGGGAAAAATTGCAAAATTGAGGCGAGATACTTTTTATATTTTTTACGTATACATATTTACCCTTTACGAACCTCCTCCACAGTATTATCAACCATCCCGAGACTGTATTACTCTTTACCAAACAATTATATCCACAATAGAGTTGTGTAATGGTGACGCAACAGAACGTCGAGCAACAGAAGCGCATGCTCAATTAGCCAACAGTACAGCGTGTACGTATTGAATTAGCCAATAGTATGTTGCGTACGATCTCGTCTAGGTAAACACAGCTACTAGCGATTGAATTGCAAATGCGCTTATCTCAATTTCAAAACTAGAATCCATATTTTTAAAGCCAAAAAAAATCTGCGATGTACTGAGAGAGCGAAAGGAGAATCGCGTTATAGAGAGGGAACACTGTATACCTCCAGATCCTTCTTTTTTTTTCTTCTTTTGAACTGTCCTTCGCCACATCTGGTAACTAAATTTTCATTTCCTGATTTTAATGAGAGGTTTCACCATCACTCTATCAAACTTGGATAGCTTAAAGCAAACACAGCAGTTAGCACTGATGCTCATTTTGCTGTTAGTTAATGCTAACGCGCAGACAAAATTGTCATATCCAGATATACAGATATCCATATACATTTGTTTTGACCCAAATATGTACTTTGAAAAATTACGGGGGTTTTTTTAGGTGAATTTTCAAGAGCTGAATATTTTAGTCCAAATCCAGTTCCTCCTGGATTTGGTACCACAGACAGTACGTGGTGCTAATTATTTCATCAAGTCATTTAAAGGAGGCTCCTTTTAATTCCCCAAACTTTTACCAGTCTTAACTAACTATAATCATTTGAAATGGTGTATTTAAAGGGTATCTGTTCGATATCCTTCGCAAGGCCTCGGTCTGGAACAATAAGGAATTGGTATCAGTTCAAACCAGTGCTGGAAAGGAGTGATGGAAAGGAGGAGAGAAGGGAGACCACCCATCGATCTTCTTCTCCCCTCCCCGTCAGCCACCTTTCACGACTCCTTCTCCTCCTCCTCTGCTCCTCGTCTACATATCTCCAAAAGATGTAATTGAATTAAATAAAGCTTTGCCCGGGGGCAGCTGCCACAGCTGCTGTTTGTGGCACGTCAAAAGGCCCGCCACTTTAAGAGCACTTACATATGCTCCAAATTAGCAGGTCAGATAAGGCGGACGCGCGATGACAGGGCCGCGGCTGCCAACGCGACAAGGGGCCCCGCAGCTGTGAGCAATTCACTGTCAGAGTGCAGGGAGGAGGGGCCCCCTCATTCTGTCAGAGCCCTGATTATGAAGGGCAGCCGTGCACGTGCTCATACACACACAGACCAACACACAGATTATCGCACAGCCGGCATACAGGGGTCACTGCGGTGTTTTAGAACGAATTATTGTTTATTATACGGGGCATGAACGACTCCACCCTGTGGAACCTCGGTTAATATATAAAAAAAAAAAAAAAAAAAAAAAAAAAAAAAAAATGACTCTCCAGAATTTCAGGGCTGCTTTTGACACTACCACTACTATTTTCTGATAATGATCTAAATATATCTGGAAACTTTTCAAACACAAAAAAAAAGGTCTTCGATTTTAGCTTCTTGTTGCTTCGGTCCGTAACGTACGTCTAATTGACGACTAGAAACTAAAGTCTGAAAAGTACCACATCCTGTGAAGCTCACAGTCCATTGACAAAATTTGCATTTGAGGCCAGATAACGTCGGACCTGGTGGTCAAGTGCTGCCCCGTGTGGTCACTTTGTGTCACTACAATAATAAAAAAACAAACCCCACATTTTCTACGGATGCGATCGGAGGTTGATCGCTGACTTCTCTGTGCTCGTCAACATTTTAGTTTATGTCTGAGTCTTGTATAGACTTTTCAGACACTTCGTCTTGTCCCTCTTCATTCCCCTCCTGATCACAATCACTTTTCTCCAACTTATAACACGTAAGTGTCAAGGCCCAGGTGGCTTGATGGGCAAATAATTGGTTGAATATCTGTTGCACAGCCCCCTTTACCTCCTCTTCTCAGACCCTCTTCAACCCTCCCCTAAGCCTGCTTTGGTAGTCTGAGGGGAGGAGGAGGAGGAGGGGGGTAATCAGGGTCAGGATCCTCTGCCACACTGATCAGTACGTCTCAACCCCTGGGCAGCCCTGCAATTAATGCGCCCTGTTGAAAAAAAAAGGCGAGGAGAAATATTCACCATCTGGCAATTAAAGCCTCATCGGCTCATGCCAATCTTTTCTCTCCCCTCTTCTTATTCTTTCGGGCCTCTTTAAGGTTATTGTGATGTTGAGATTTCGTACGGCTCCGCTGTCGCACTCTGACTCCAAGACCCTCCTTTTTCTGTAGAGGCCTATCTTGGTGTTTTGTAGTTCCAGGAATAAAGAGAACGTGACCGTCCCTTTTAGTTCAGGGTGTCAAACTCATTTCCACCAGGGGGGGCCACATCAGCAGTAGAGTTCCCCTTGAAGGGCCGGTTGTAAATGAAAGACATAACGTATCAAAAAATGTTTCTGCAATTAATTATTATTTATTAAAGTTGCAAATATTGTTCATCGCTGTGTAATAAAAGTAAATCAAAAATGACTTGGCGGGCCGCATTTGGCCCCCCCCCCCTGGTTAACTGCTAGCCAGAGGATAAAAAACGAGCTCAGAACTTCTAGAAAGATCTGAACTTTTTTTTTTCCCGTGTTCCACAAATACCAAAAAATAGAAAGTTGAATCATCCAATAACCACATTTTCACAAAATTCTAGGGTTTGTTTGTAAAGTATAAACATTTATTTCAACTAACAGGAAAAACATATCCTGAAATTAAATTTGAAAGAAGCGCTAGGGAAAAAAATATTGAACATGTAT
Source organism: Cynoglossus semilaevis (assembly GCF_000523025.1). Classification (NCBI taxonomy): domain Eukaryota; kingdom Metazoa; phylum Chordata; class Actinopteri; order Pleuronectiformes; family Cynoglossidae; genus Cynoglossus; species Cynoglossus semilaevis. Next base: position 21,407,097 of record NC_024319.1, read on the forward strand.
CCAAACCAGGCCACGTTCTCTTCTTTTATTTAAAATGTAATAGTATTTCTAATGTAATTTTGATTTTATTTTCTTTTTATTCTATAGTTTTGGACTGCAGGCCAGTGCCTAGAATCTCTGCTCCAAAAAGAGCCCTCTGTACATTAGAATGAGATCAAAGCTAATTCAGGAAAAAAAAAAAAAAGCTAAAAGTCCTAAAATGAATATAAGGACCGTACTTCACACACACACTCATACACACACACATGCACACACACACGGAGCGCTCCAGCTGCTGCCACTGGCCTGAAAAGGCCTTGAAAAAGAGCGACTGGTGTCATCAGCAACAAATTAACTCTTTCTCTTTTTTTTTCTTTCTCCACGGAGCAAAGGTTGGCAATGATAGTGTGCTCTTTTTTTTTTTTTTCCGTCTTTCTAAACACACATCAATGCTGTTATGATTAGTCATTTTACTGCCAACAATGGTTGCCAAATGTGCATGAATGGCCTTTTCCACGTCCAATTTTGGAGGAGAAGGCCATTGAAAGACATTGATTTTGACATTGAGAGAAGTCAGACGTCGTACCCCTCCCCTCCCCTCACTCCCTCCATCCATTCCTCCATCCCCGCTCCCTCCCTCCCTCCTCCCCTCACTCGCTCTTCACACACATTGTGAAATTCAAATCTGTTCATGACAAAATAGAGTGATTATGTTACACCCGTGGATCTGGGCTAGTTTTGAGTGGCAAATGCGCGAAACCTCCGCATTTGGCTACGTGTGAATCAAGGGGACAATAGAGAAGCAAATGTTAAGTCGTCGACGTACGGACGCATACACACACACACGCAGCAGCAAGAGCAGGAAGGGATGAAAGCAACAGCAGAGGTTGACAGAGTGTTCACAGGGTTGTTTTGAAGTAAAGTATATTGGTTTATCCTGTGATGAGCGCTGGCTGCTGTGTCTATTACTGTTATCACAGCTTTTGTGACTGGTTTTAGTGGAACGATATACCTGACTGTAACCAAGTGCAGAAAGAAAGTCATGGATGTTTACGCACAGTCCAGAGCAGTTGATCCACTGTAAAATTCAAATTTGATTTTTTTTTATTTCATATGTTTCTTAGAGGCCTTTCACAGAAGTAAACCAGCAGCTTCTGCGAACTAGGGCTAAAAATGTTGGGGTTTTTTTTCAATGGTTCAATGGTTTGGTTAAGAAAAGTGACCATTTTTAAGCAATGTGATTTTTAAATGATTAGGCAATAGAATTAATTTATTTTATTTTTTATCCATTCCAGCTTGTTCTTATTGTTTGTCAAATCTCCCAGGCTTTAACATTTTGTCACTTTTATCATTGATCCAAGATGTTTTTGGATAAAAAAAAAACTGTGTTCATTTTTGAAGTTAAAGTTAACCTAAGAACACTTCACTTTTCACTAGGAGGGGAACCAGAGGCAACTACGGTGAAGCAGTTTATCACAGGGGTCCTCAACTCCAGTGATACTAGGCTACAGTGGGATGCAGTGATAAATATCCAGTCATATCCCTTTACTTCTATCATCTAAAGATAATGTGTCAATGTTTCAAAAACAACAGGTCATTCAGACTCTGATACTAACAGAAGAAAGACTGAAAGAGAGTAGCTTTTATTTTGAAAATGTAATGATCCTTCAACGATGGCACGGTATTACCAATCTTCAGTAATGACTGATACTGGCCGACCCGTCCTTGGTACAAAAAAGGTTGAGGGCTGATGGTTTGGAGTAAACGTCGAAGAAGTAGAGCCGAAAAGTTACAGAAAAATCAAACCAGCGAAAAGTTTACATAACAATAATTAGCCTAAAGATCCATCATCATGGCTGGACTTGAACGCCACCTGTCACTGACCTGCTGACGGTGATCTTATCTATAACTCTGAGTTTCCCCTCCCTGCAGTCAACCGTCACCATTATGTTTTTTCCTGTGTAGCCATAATTACACATATTCAATTATTAACAGCCATTATTGAAGCGTGGCACTTTCTCCTGTTTTGTTGTGGCATCATGTTCCTGTGATCTTGGGCACTCATTATTTATTCAACCAAACCCAACTCCCCCACCTCACCCCCAGTCTGTGCCCTGCCCGCCGTTGACAGCGTTAACGGTAACGCTCCTGTTTCCTGTTTGCCCCGTGTTTGCATCTCCAGCTAAAATGAACAGCAGAGACAACGCTGGGGTTAAACTCCACAGAGGGGAAGAAGACAAAGAAGACGAGGGATTAAACAAGCAGAGCAAAGATTGCGATTTCTTGGCCCAGATGAAGTCATTATTGTAAAGGGAATTTAATTAAACCAGTATTTTGAATCCTGTGTTTACACGGTGGAGCAGAGTTTGATCTCACTTCAGACTCAGCATCACATCTTTCCACTGGGACGAAGTCATTTATTATTTAGACAGAAATAATAAATTGAAAGTGTCATTTGTTGTGTCTCACGCAACACAAATACTTCATTGAATACCTGTAATATTGTTATAAAATTAGTTTTAAAAGGATCACGAAACTGGCTCTAATGATAACACATTTAAGGTGAAATTTTAATTGAAAGTATAGGTTACAGACGTTACCTGAAGGTTACAAGAAAAGACAGACATCTAAGCTTGTTTTTTGAACCGCTAAAATGTAGCTAACAAAATAGCTACATTTACTAAAGAACAAATGTTAACCAAAACAACAGGTTATCTACTTCCGCATCATATTTTAGTTTGCTAAGAACGTAAGCAAAAGAAAAGAGATATATTTATAATGCTTAAGCTAGCAAAAAGTGCTAACTAGGCCAGGACTTTCTCAAGGAATGTAAGTAAAAATGAAAGCTAACAAAGCTGCTGAAGTTTGACAAAATGTAGCTACTTGAACACAACAATATTCAAAATATATCCCAGTCAGGCTAGGACCTCAGCTTCAGCTAGTATCATTAGGGCGGAGATAAAATAACACAAATGTTAGTTATTTTTACCATCAGCCATGAAAACCACTTCTATATGCAGTAAACGCTGACTCTTAAGATACATGAACTGCAAACAGAAAATGAAAACTCGTGTTACTGAATGAGAGTCGACCACAGAATCAGGTCTGTAAGGTCGTTACCTTCCTACCTGAAGGTGTGTTTGTGGTTTAAAGGTAAAAATGAACCTGAATGATGACCTTCATGAACAAACAGCCAGGCTCTAAATATAAGGCTCTGGGCCTCAGGGCAGGGGATGGAAATAGGAGGTTTTCTGTATAAATAAATATAAATAAATAGAAGAGTAAACTCTGTAGGGCAGAAAAAAAACTGAACATAAACACTGTAGTCACTTTAGTCAGTGGAGCTGAGACATTCAAAAAAAAAAAGGTTTTACACATCATACAAAACAAATAAACAAAATCTGATGCAACTGTGAAGATTGACAGACACAAAGCAAGATGGAGGAATGGATTAAAAAAAAAATATAGACGAAATTTAGACAAATAGAAAGAGTTAAAAAGAGAGAACAAACAAATCGGACCAGAACTGGGATCAGAGAAGTGTCTGTCTGCTGATGTCCAAACTTTGACCTAAGATACAGTACCAAAAGTATTGTATCTAACACAGGGGTCACCAACATGGGGCTCGGGGGCACCTGGTAGCCTCCGTGGACCTAAAGTGGCCGTGGGGCATGTTCTAAAAATCAATAGTTGTTACTGTGGTTTTTGAATCAGTTCCACTTGTAATGATATTCAAATGGATGCAATGATGATGATAAGAAGAGTGTCTACTATTGGATGTCCCAGAACTACTTATTAATTACTACTATTACAAATTATTACATTGTTCACGAAGTCTGTGTCAAACAAGTAGCTCTTCGTATTAGTAAGTGCTCTTGAAGTAGCTTTTAGTTTCAAAAAGGTTGGTGACCCCTGGTCTAACATCCATCCACGGCGTTAGCTTTAGCATCATGCACATTAAGCAGCAGTTTCCACCTATGGTCTTTAACCATTATATATTTCTCTCGACTTCCTGTCATATGTTTACTACGTATATTGAGCTTATAACTGTGGTTTATGAATTCTAGATTCTCTCTCAGTACTCTACCTCAGTACTTCAATCTAAACATCTGTTTAAACCAGTTTACTTCTTGGACGGCATCGATGTCTCGACATAAACCTGTGTCAAAACAGAGTCTCTTTACTTTGTCTGTCGACAGTTATCAATTTCTTCAAAGAAAAATACTTTTTCAAAAAGTGCGTAACTTTTCCCAAAATGTGATGTGGCAATTTTGTCCTTTGCTGTAATTAAATCTCTCAGCGTTGGACAAATGGTCTCTGAGCACCACTTTGTACNNNCCTCCATCGCTGCTCTTTCACATCCAGTGAGTGAAGAGTCTGATTAAATTGTTATTGATGGAGCAGCAGCAGCAGCATGCAGCTCCGCTCGCTCCTCCTTCCACTCCTCCTCCTCCTCACCTTGGGGACATATTGTCCCCTGTCACTGGAACCTCGGGGACAGAAGGCTCCGCCGTAGGGAGGCACGGCGGGGGAGCGAGGAGCTGATGAAACGAGGGATCGGGTAATGAAGGCATGGCCCGTGGCTTCCGCGGCTCTACCATATGTTTCACCAAATGCAAATTCATACGCCTCCTCGCCTCTCCTACCCTGCCACCGAACCCCCCGTCACCCCAAATTCAAACAACTTTTTCATCTTGATTTATGCAAATGTGTTTATAAATACAGCCCTTCTAAATTTGTCGTTCTGCTCTTTAAAAAAGGCGGGGTGAGGAGGGGGGGGGGGGTATTTGTGAGTCATTTTGCAGCCTGATGGCTCTCAACGATTGGTCACAGAACTTGCAGTGACTTGAAATGTGCTGCAGGGGGAGACAGGAAGTCAGGTGCATATAAAATGTCGTCTTTTATTAATGGCTGAAAGCTATGTATACTTTTTTCGTTATTATTATTTTCATTAGAAATGAGTGAGAGTAAACAAAACTAGTTTTCTTACCCCCCCCCCTTCCCTTAGGCTAAAATTTAACTCAAAGCTTAGCTTAAGGTTAGCAGAAAGAAAGCCATGTGATAAAGCTGTTCATTCAGACGTTATACTTTTAGAAAACTGCATCTATTTGATTTTACAGTATGCATTTTTTTTTCCTAGATCTTTTGAGACTTCACTGTAAGTAAAAATCAATACCTATTCGAGGAAGAGAAATTCCAATAACTTAAGGGGACGAAAAGAAGTTTGGGTGTTTACAAGAGTTTAGATCCTTAGGGGAAGCATCACCTAAATATGAAAAGTGTGTGCATGTGTTTGTGTGTGTTTCAAGCTCAGAGCTATGAACCCAGAAACATCAACATCAAAGAGGCTAAATGTTAAATAATGATAAAGCCTTGATTAAACTCTCATTAAGTTGATTGAAGAAGCCCAGAGCTGAGAGAGTATATATGTGAGCAACTCTGCTGTGACCTGGAAAACTTTCTCGTACATCTCTGTCTACTGCTGCAAAAAAAACAAAAACAAAACACAGACAGGACTCTTGAAAGTTGATTGAACAACTTTTCATTGTTAAATACTGTATTTTCCGGACTATAAGTCACACTTTTTTTTTATCCTTTGGCTGGGTTTGTGACTTATTCTCAGGTGTGACCATTTTAAATCCCCTTTTTTTATTTTCACACTGACAGCCACTAGAGGACACCCTAGGCTTGTGTACCGGTATCCGCTGCTCCTGTACCACTGCAAATTTAAATGTTCGTTATTTTCACACTGACAGCCACTAGAGAGCACTCTAGCTGGCTGGTGCAACTTATAATCTGGAACAACTAATATATTAAAATGTATGATTTCACATGTTTGTTATTTTCAC
>NC_024319.1:21412966-21415106 GCF_000523025.1 Cynoglossus semilaevis
ACTAAAAATGTCCTTGTTTGTTTTTTCCACACGGGCAGCCACTAGAGGGCACTATAGGCTTGTGTACCAGTGTATCCAGCATTAGTAGAGCATTAGTAGAACAGCCTAGAGCAGTCGTGGGCAAACGTTTTGACTTGCGGGCCACAATGGGTGGGGGCCGGGTCAGCAGAAGATCGATGGAGCATTTGTGTGAACGAAGTCTTGAAGACTTAAAGGCTAAACTGCTGAAATGCTTTTCTACGCCATCTATTGGGGAAATGCATTGCAGGAAAAGGCAGTTGCAGGCCGGTAACAAAAATGAATAACATAATTTGGACAAGTTTTGCAGGCCGGATTAAAATCCCAAATGGGTTGTATCTGGGCCCCAGGCCCTAGTTTTCCCATGTCTGGTCTAGAGTTCTAGTGTTCTGGTAGTGTTCGCAGAGGGAAGGGAGAGGCAGATAACACAAAGAACACCGTCCTCACAGTGAAACACAAAAGTCACAGTTGTTACGTTGGAACTCCAAAAAAAAGGGGTTGGCATACAAATATTTGTTAGACAACTATATTCTGATTTTCAGAATACAGCAGAGGACCAACTGACCTGCAGCTGAGAGGTGAGCTGGAAGAAAACACGGCAACTCACTCTGCCTTTGTCTCAAACATGGACAGCAGTAGTTAAAGCCCTAACAGATGAGCACCGGTTGGTTACTGTGACCTCCAGGTTTAATTCAGCTCATTAACCCAAGTGCTTTGCTGCTGCATTAGCAGCAGCAGCAGTGGTAGACTGGATGCTAATTAATCACAGACAGGGATGAGTCTGTCCATAAGTGCAGACAAAACAGCGGTGGATGTTACTGCTGCTGCTGCTGCTGCTGCTGCACCATGCACTGGAGTGTTGTCTGTCTTTAAAACCACAGCACATGCAGGATGTGATCACATGTATATATGTGTGAGAGAGGGAGATAATAAAGCACCGTGTGATCACAGGGAGCTCTCAGAAGAGCTAGTTACAGGGGTGTGATCCAAACCTTTAATTGGTCCTGACGTGGTAGAAAAGTTCTGAATCGAAGCCACTTATATGCATGATTTCATACGTCAAGTTTCTTTTTTTTTTTTTTTTGTTGACTTCTTTTTTTAGTTTGTGCCTGAAACTCAGTATATACAATTGTTTATTCATTTACAGTCAAACCTTTGCAAGCGCCTAGCTTTGTCAGTTAGTGTCACTGAGGTTATTTATTACAGTGGATCAACAACTTGTGGGTTGATGGGTAATTGATGGTTTTGTTTATGGAATTTGCAATGTAAAATTCGATTTTTTACATTTTATTTTCAAACATATCAAGGCTCTATTTTAAACAAAGCGCGCGCACGTGCGTGCGTGCGTGCAATGGCTCCATCTGGAGGAAACCATGGGGAGATTGCCCGAGCAGCACTCGGTCTAGTTTCTCGTCCTCGGACGTTTGGTGACTAAATTCAATACATATAATTTAGATTTATGAAATTTGAGTACGTTTTAGAACATATATACTGTTTTCTGTTAACCTTATCTTTTCTAACCTGTTTTTAAAATTACTCTCTGGAAATGAAAAACCTCATGTGTATTACTACTATTCAACACCAGAGGGTAGCAAACAACAACGTGTCACTGTAAAGTTCGGCTCTGGATTTTAAAAGAATCATCTGATTAAAATAAAGTAGACCTCTGTTGACAGAGTATCAAACCTTTTAGTGCTTCTTTTTTAATCAAACTATAACTATAAAGTTTATTCGTTTATTTATTTTTTTATTTTATTTTTGAGGTATTTATTTTATCTTACATACACCTTTAACATTAGTATGGTTTGTGTACACAGAAATGTTTTTTTTTTCCTTGGCTTACCATTTTTAAATTTTGTTTTTGGTCTCATCGTACGTTTGCGTGGTGGTTTTTCATATTTCACATCATTTAGATTTTTCAGTAGTCAGTAAGTCAGTAATTTGTGCATTTATAGCACAAAATGTATGTAAGATATATTATTTATATATATATTGTTTGTATTATTTATCCTAATCTTCACCTAATCTTCACCTAATCTGGTGTGAAGGATTCTACAAGTAGCGATTGAATTAAAATGTGCTCTAGATTAGACCAGATTAGATTAGATTAGATTAGATTAGA
>NC_024319.1:21415127-21424880 GCF_000523025.1 Cynoglossus semilaevis
CCAGATTAGATCAGATTAGTAGATTAGACCGGATTAGATTAGACCAGATTAGATTAGATTACTGTGTTGTTTTTCTTTTTTGTCTTTATTTGAACGTCCTTGTATTCAAATGTTTGTTGTACAGTTGGTGTGTTTTACGGAACAGAACTTGAGGATATTTATAGCTATGCTATCGACGAAATCCCAACGTGACATCTGCGGATTTTAGAATCAGAGGCACTACACAAAAAACAAACATCTTTACCGTCAACGTGCCCCCACCGCAGCTCAACAACTCCCTCCACTTAATCTCAGCGGCATCTTCATCTCCTCATATTCCTAATTTTTCCCAGTGTATAAGAAGTCCCCGCAGACACTGGAGCCTCCGCAGGGATTTGAATGTATGCATGTGCTGTAATTGGTAGATTATAAATCCCAACACACTTTGGACTCGACTGTCTCTGATCCTCCGGTGTATTTATTTCAAAGGCGTTGGATTGTAGATTTTTTTTTTTTTTTGGTGTGAAGACACAGTGTAGTGTAAGTGAGTCCTGCAGCAGCATGGGGTTAAAACACACACACACACACACATACGTTATAATTGGGTTGCTTTAACCCAGTCATAAATTATGCATGAAGTGAGTGTTTGGGCGTCTGTGGCCTAGTGCTGGTGTGGAAACCACCGAGGATTTGGAAATTCTGTGGGGAAAAAAAAAAACGTTAAGTATACAGTAAATAATTTAACATTTTCATATGTATTATACTGAATTATGACTTGATAAAGGGAGCCACAGTCCCTAGCTGAGCAGTGGTATATTTTAAATATAGCTTTACTTTTTTTCCCCATGCTGTTGGCTGTGAAACAGTCGTTTCTTGGAGGTTCTTTTTCCCAAGATGTCTACACGTGTTACGTGTTGCTGAAACTGTTTTTTTTTCCAAGATGTCTACACGTGTTACGTGTTGTTAGTAAAATGTACATTAAATCTACAGTACATGACGGACAACACTCAACCTGTATGGTTTGGGACAGGGGGTTTTAAACTGTGACTCTTTGGCGCCCCCTAAGCACTGGCTTGGCTTGTGTTTTTTGGGGATTTTTTTTGCACTTAATTATGGCTCCAGAGTGTAAGTCCGACTCTTCGGATGTTTTTATGTCTTAGCTTATGATGTCATTGTGACATACATACTTTTGTACTGTACGTGAGTTCCGATTAACAGCGAAAATTGAGTTATATGGATGGGATCGGATCTCCAACGTAAGTCTGTATTGTCGTTGTTGCTCTTTACCCTTGAACCTAGAGGGCAGTAGTCAAGGCATTGGGGTAATGTCAGGCATCAGTAAAAGGCATTTGAAAATTGACTCTAAAGTTCAGTGGTTCTCAGTATTGAAATACTATTAAGTATCTGTATATTTTTCATTCAAGCATTACAGCAGTGGTACACTTATGTCCAGCCGACCATATTCCATCGGAAGCCCCTCACTTGCCCCCTAGCACCTCACTGCCCCCCCCCCCGTCCCACTATTTGAGAAGTACTGTAATAAAGTGACAGCCCTGTTGACTAATCCCTTGTTTCTTTCTGTCAAAAAAAGCTAATTGATAGAGACGAGAATAACAGGTGGGTGAAACCTTTGCCTGTTGGTGTGAAATTACACAATCACTCTAAAGTATTCACAGATTCCCACTGGGACAGAGAAGGTCTTAGAGGAACCTTGACCTACAGTAAACACGGACAGGGTTGAAGGATCTCTCTGTTTCACTCAGTCTCACCTGACTGTATCAGTCACAACGGGTTACAAGCCTCACTTCTACAGTACCAGGCTCTCTTCCCTCCAGTGAATCCTGGGAATGTTGCTATGGTACTCCTTAGAATGTACCATTAAACCAATTACCCATGCAGTCAGGGGGAGAAATCCTGACCTCCGAGTAACCACTGACAAACCAGAGTTTTGTTCGGGCTTTTTGCTGAGGATCACCAGAGAAAAAACGATTTTTCTTGTTTGTAGGTAAATACACATAATCTATATATTTTTGTATGATTTTTAAAGCACCAGAGTGCAAAGCTATGATTTGTCAAAATATTTTTATATTTAATTTTTTTTGTTTTTTTTTTATTTTATTTTTTTTATTTAATATTTGTTTGTTTTTTAAAGGGAAAGTCAAAATTAGCCATAATACAAAAATTCTAAATTTCCTAAACTTAGCTAAGAGGATGATAAGAGCCAGAAGTTGCCAATATTCAAAGAGTTTCAAGTTAAAATTGCCTACCATTAATTAAAGCCAACAGGAGTTAGCATCAAAAATTGCCTACTGGTAATTAAAGCCAACAGGAGTTAGCATCATCTTTAGATAGCCAAGCAGAAAGTACAGCGTAAGAACTGCGACAGAGAAACATTTAGCTAGGCAAGCTAAACATAAGGAATGTAAATGGTAGTAAAATGTAGCTAGGGTATGTACCTAAGTCAAAGTTGACCTGGAAATAGTTGGAAAAAAAGGTGAAAAAACAGGAAGTAAATGATTGAAGTTTCACTTGAACACTTACGCTAACTGATTAGCATAACTTTAAAGTAAGCTAACATTAGTGGCAGAATTAGATAAAAAGTTCTCGTGAAAAACAAAAGAGTTGTATTTTCATTTCCTTCATTTTCAGTGTTGGTGTGAAAACTGACCCAACAGCTCAAACCACACTGAAACTGCAGTAATTGCTGTTATTACAGTAATGCACACTCATGTTTACTGGCTCATAATCACCGTGTTGGCAAGTGAGACCACATTAAAAACAGACTGCAGTTTCAAAATACGCATTTACAGAGCCTGCCAGATCTTGATAACACGTCTCCATTTTTATGACACTTATCACTTATCTCTTTTTTCCAAACAAACAGCTATCAGCAGTAGGTTGTGAGCACAGACAAATATTTTTATCTCAGGCTCCTCCCACGGAAAGATTCTGTCAGCAGAGTCTGCGTAAAAACTTCAGCTGGGAAAAAGAAGTTTCCTGTATTTTGCTAGTTAATAATAGCAGGGATCTATTTCTACCAGCACAGCTGCTGACTGATTGCATATTGGTCTCCCTAAAATTAAATCCTGAATTATTCAAGCCCAACATGGCGGCGGGCTGGACTCTGTCCATTTCCTGTTCATTTCACACACTTTGATAAGGTCCCGCTGATCCAATCTGCAGAGGAGTAGTTAAGAAGTACTGTGATTGTGACATGTACTGTGACAAAACTCACAGTATTTTATTTGTCATGGGAGTGTACCTTAACTCAGAGGTGGCCAATAAGTAGTTCTCGATCTATCAGTAGATCGTAAAGGGAGTGCTGGTAGATCATTTACAATTATAATATAATTAAAAATAAAACATCAATATAATTCTATAGTGTCTTGGAGTGACCACATACTGTAAGAATTGAATCATCATGTGTCATAGGGCAACGGTCACCCATTTATTTTTGTACCAGCGTGTTGGTATCTGCCATTACCGATACCGTGCCTTCGTTGAAGGTTCATTAACTTTTCAAAATCAAACCTCTTTTAGACTTTCTTCTGTTAGTATCAGAGTCTGAATGACCTGTTGTTTTGAAACACTGACAGATTATCTTTGAATGAAAAAAGTACCAAATGACCTACGGACCAACACTGGTCCCCGGACCGGTGGTTGGGACCCCCGCCATAGAGCTACAAGCATTTTATCAATCCCAAGAGAAAATATATATGTATGGTAAGTTCAGTTTATATAAGTTAATATATATATATATATTTACCATTTTCATTGTAGCTAATATTAGCTCCCAAGACAAAATAGTATAAACTATTTTATCTAAATCTTTCTTGATTCTCTCAATTGGAATCAGATCCATTTGTTCGTACTGTTATCTGGTTTGGTTCATGTTCCCACATGTTGCCGAACCTCAGTTTGCATCATATCCATTTACTTCCTTGCTCTTCTCCATAACTTACTTAATGCGTTTTGAACTTCCGCGGGCCACACAAAACAGCTTGGCGGGCCGAATTTGGCCCCCGGGCCTTGAGTTTGACACATGTGCCTTATTAGATCAGGTATAAACTCTTATATCCTTTTCTCTTGTCTAATGTTTTTATTTTGGACTGAGGATGGAGTAGTCCACCCGTAAATACTGTGTGGGAGTGAGTACAGACTGAGGTTTCCGTCTGTAGACTGGCTCTCATCTAACACACCTCCATTACTCACCCGCTGTTCGTACTGTGACCCACTGTGATGTCACTGTGCAAACACAGAAGCATCAAAATGCTGGCCCCTAATCAAGCACTTCCTGCTCCTGTGAGCTCAGTGTGTGGGACAATGGTGCCACACAAAACCCTACATTATGGGCCACGGGGCTGGAGGACAACAAAAGGCATCTAAAGGACAATACCGTGTACTTTTGGTTAAATCTTTAGGTATTTGTTTCTCTCATTTGTTTAGCTACATGCATTACAATACAGAAGAGTCTGGCTAACACTTGGGAGCCATATTGAAGGACAATCTAACACAGCAGTTCTCAGTTATTTCCTGTCATGCCCCCATAACACAGTGCGTATCTGTTATTTTCTGTCATGCCCCCTCTTAGGGACAGAAATGTTTTCACGCCCCCTCCTCGCCCCCCTCCCTCCCCAGCCACACCCTCACGAATTGAAATACTACTGAGAACCGGACGAACATGTATATTTTTATCTGTACAAACCACTGTATGAGTTGCTGCCACCTAGTGGCTGGAGGCTTGTTATCATTCAAGCAAGTGGCCATATTCCATTGGAAGTCCCTCAGGCCCCCTGCTAGCACCTCACTGCACCCCCAAGGGGGGCCGGCCCTACTATTTGAGACTTACTGATCTGATGTATGGTGAACTGGCAAATGTAAACAAAGCAGTTTTTCACCTCTAGTGCCGCGTTTTGAGGTATTCGTACGATATGCTGAACATAAATCTACGAGAGATGGCACGAAACGCTGTAGCATCTTTAAATGCTGACAAACACAGAGGGTCACAGAATGGTCTGGATGGGTGTCGTTAGGTGTCTTAACAGCATAAGAGCACTTGTGGTCGGTTTAAGCTACTGCAACTCTTAAGGTTACGTGTAAAGAAAATGGAGAAAAGAGTCAAACTCTACGATGGACTTAGGTTAAAATGTGTTCGATATTTGCTATCGACGTAAATGAAATGTTCTAATTATCAGAACGTCACATGACTTTGAAAATAAAAGTCTGCGATGCACTGCTTGTGAATACCGTTATTACATCATTAAGCTAATATCGCCCGATTATATCGGTCGGTCGATATTATCGGACATCCTGTAACATCAGTAACATCGTCCTCCTCCGCATTATCATCAACCGTCATGTTCGTCTGGCTTTTCTATTTCTGCAGTGGGAGCAGTGAGAATATGTGGGTTTGTTTTCATGCCACACTGAGACTCAGCTGTCCCATCAATCAGCAGGGGGCAGTGGGGAGGAGGAGGAGGAGGAGGAGGAGGAGGTAGTCCCCACCATACCCCACCACCAGCACCACTGCTCCACCCTTTTTTTTTTTTAGTCCCCACATTTTCAGCGAGACAAACTTGGGCGAGACTCGATCGGCCGACAACTAGGTCAGCGCGGAGCTTCGCGGCTCCTTCTGCATCTCCTCCTGCGAGACAGTGGGACAAATGGATCCCTGCTTCAGCTGCCACGCAGACAAAAGGTCTTCATATCCACAGGAGAGCTCAGCCCCCACTTGCATCATAATGAGAGCGGAGTGAGTGAGAATCCACTCTCCTCCTCTCCTCAGTGTGCTCCCTCAACGGTAAACACAATGGGCTCCGGGAATACAGAATGAGCCCTGAGCTGTGATGAAGATGTTGCTCTGGGCCGCCTTCTCATTGGCTCATTTCATTGGAGTTTTTTTCCATAAAATGCTGCAATTCAACTGCAAGCTAGTTTTAAAAGATAAACCGCAAATAGTTACAAGGTAAGACGTGAGTCTCCTCCAATGGAAACAAAACACATTTGAGTGTATAAAGATCTATATTCCCAACATGATAGTCTGGATTATGTCCTGTTAATTCCACCACTTTGATAGGAAGACTAATTAAGATCTACGACAGTGATCGGACTATAGATACAGTGGGTTAGCGTTAGCCAAATGTGCAGTATTTTATTCTTTGTGGGAAAGGAGCGTAAATTACATTTACTCAGGTTACTGTAATGGAGTTGCTTTTCTGAGTAGTTTGTAATTTTTTAAGTATTTTCAGCAATAGGTAATTTTACTTTTACTTAAGTACATTTTGACTCAAGTATTTTACTTTGCTACATTGGAAAAGAACTTGTTAGAAAAGGATAATTAAGTGAATAAATAGTAGTTAGTAGTATTTCTTATAATTTCTTATTAAATATTATTTTATTATTCACTATACACTTGCATGAGTGATGCTAGGTCAAAAACGTGATTTTAGCTATTTAATATAAAGTTCGTAATACTCTATACTTAATTTGCTAACTGTAATGTTTTCACGCCCCGCCTTCCGACCCACACCCCTGTGAATAGAAATACTATTAAGAACCTGATAACATGTATATTTGTATCTGTACAAACCACTGTATGAGTTGCTGCCACCTAGTGGCTGGAGGCTTGTTATCATTCAAGCATTACAGCAGTGGTACACTTATGTCCAGCCTGCCATATTCCATTGGAAGACCCTCACACACACACACCCCCGACCCCCAAAGGTGCCCGCCCCACTATTTGAGAAGTACTGGTCTATGTGGATGTTATGCCTCCAGTCAACCTTAATCATCTTTTCTTTTTATTTGCATCTATCATTTTGCATACTATGTTTATTTATAAAACTTTTAATGACCGTCTGCGGGAAACTATGTGACCTACCTGGGTTATTTGACGTCAGTATTCAAACAGACATTTGTCTCCTCAAACACAGCTGAGCTCTGTCAATACGCCATGTCGTCAGCAACATGAGTTCTTATTGACTGCTGTTTGTTCTCATGTCTTCGTCTTTCACCCGTGAACATCTCCGAGACCTCGTTCACCTTCACCACCAGAAAACAGAGACGTTATGAAAACCTGTTCCTCTTGGCTAGGCCTTTCAAATTCCCTTCACGGAACATCTCAAGACTTTTTCAATTAGTCTGTCATTCACAGATGTCCTGCGGGTGTTTGAGCAGAGATGTGTTTTCACACGACGCAGGTTCAAAGAGATGCGCGATCCTAAACATATGTTATGAATAAAATCAAGACGTCTGTTTGGTCAGTCGACGCCGTTTGGGATTTATTTCACTGGGGGGAAAAAAAGTAGAAGAACTTAAACTCACCTTGCTTAAATTGCACAACATTTGATCTACTTTTGTAAGTAAGTATTACTTAAGTAAAAGTAATACTTAAGTAAAAGTAATATTTACACATTTAGATAATGTGAGTCAAATTAGAAAAAACTCAAAAAATTCCACCTTTCTTCCTACAAAAAGAGAAGAGGGAGAACATGGGTTAACTTTTCAACTTCAAGCTTAGCAATATCAAATCAAGTAATGCAATACTGATACTCATATGTGTATCAATTAGGTATTAAGTACTCTCATAAAGTATCAATAGTATCTAATAGGTGGAAAAAGGGCTTGTGTGACTTGCACGTTTTTTATGGTAACTAACTACATGGAGACTTTTGTGCTGCTACTGGTCCATTCGTGTCATGTGACCACTGACCAGAGGAGCGCAGTGACTCAATGTGTCCACTAGATATCCCTGTCCTTGTCTAGCAGCAATTGAACTAATTAGATTGCGGAAAATATGGCTAATGACTAACATGTTAACTGGTCCATTTGTGTCATGTGACCACTGACCAGAGGAGCGCAGTGACTCAATGTGTCCACTAGACATCCCTGTCCTTGTCTAGCAGCAATTTAACTAATTAGATTACATTGAGGAAAATATGGCTAATGACTAACATGTTATGAAAAATACATATTAAAAGTGTGCCCAGTATATAATATTATATAAAATTATTTAAAAGACCACGCAAAGTCTCAATATCGTAAAATATTGCGGTATTGTATCAACTCAAAAATCCTGATATCGCCCAATGCTAACTGTCAATGCTAGCTGTGCACTTGAAAAGTGTTTCTCTCCCATGTCAAATATACAGTATCAACAACGCAAATCTACAAACCTTTTTGAGTTAAAAAAACGTTTTCGAGTTCAAACCTGTTCTGACCAGTCCTCTGAGTCCACGCATATTTCTGTGTTATATAACAATTCCAAAAAAGCTGTAGCGCAGATGCTCACGATAACCCGTGATTTATAATGGACTACTACTTTGTGCCGGAGTGTTTTTCTTCCCAGGGCAGCTGGTGACCACATGTTTGTCCATCAGCGAGTGTGCGAGGACCTTCCTGCAGCAGCGGCAGGATACACCTGCCCTGGTTGGACCGGTCTCCTCCGTCTGTGGCTTCCACACGTCAAGAGTGTTTGCCATTGTGCTAAAAAGCTGCTGAACCCGTAGGACAGTATCCAGTTGTCAAGGAACACTGTCAGTCTGTTTGTTTTCTCAGCGTCAGTGTGGGTTCGACCTCGGATCACTGTTCTTTTCCTGCTTGTCGGAGAAGGAGATTTGCATGTATCACAAATGAAGTTCATTTTCTTAAGTGCACTGTTTTATTAGAATGTGTCTGTTTATGCAAATACTATTTAGCACCGTAAGACGAGGAGAAGATTTAAAACCAGGAGTGTCAAACTCATTTTCACCGGGCGTCACATCAGCAATACAGTTCCCCTTGAAGGGCCGGTTGTAAATGGAGGACTGTATAGATCAGGGCTCCCCAACCTCCGGTCCGCGGACCAGTTCCAGTCCATAGGTCATTTGGTACCGGCCTGCAGTGGGACACAAAAAATGTACTTAATTTTTTACAAATTTACTTCATTCAAAGAAAATCCACTCATATCCATTTACTTTCTTTATTTAAAGATAATCTGGCAACATTTTAAAATAATATGACTCTGATATGATACGATGGTACTGGCTGACCAGTCCTTGAAACAAAAAAGGTCAGGGACCACTGGCATAGATGTAACTACTCCAATATATGTTTCTGCAATTGATTATAATTTATTCAAGCTACAAATATTGTTCATTGCTGTATTAAAAAAAATTTAATTTCTTGGGTTAAGAAATTCTGCTGCCGTGGGCCACACAAAACGGTTTGGCGGGCCACATTTGGGCCTCGGGCCTTGAGTTGACACGACTGCTTTTTAGATTTAATTTAAAACCCAGTGGGCCTATTACCAACACAGTGGTGCCTGGGACTGAACCACTGTGCACTGCAGTGTTAGAACAACATCATTATCAAGAACATATCCACCATCCTTCTTTCGCCCCCCCCGCCCTCTGAATAAACTTCCTTTTACTGCGTCACTGACTTTTCCTTACATTTTGGTTTTTCCACCATCACGTTCAGGAAACACAGCTGTGTTAAAGAAAACTTCCTTCTGAATCCCACCCCCCCACGCTTCACTTCCTGCAGCACATTTAACAAGTTGGTAAAAAAAAAAAAAGAAGCTTTTTCAGACTGGAGCTAATTTGCCGCCTGCATATCAGGTTTTTGAAATGATGCCATTCTCTGGTTTACAGACATGGACGCGGGGGGACACCGTTGATGATAAGACCTCCTGCTGCTGAACAAGGCCCAGTCTGTCCTCCTCCTAAAGCAGGCAGACACACAGGTGAAGGTGGACACAGGCTTCTTTTAAGGTCTCTGCTTTCAGTCACCGTC
>NC_024319.1:21425902-21446593 GCF_000523025.1 Cynoglossus semilaevis
CCCCCCGTGTGGAAGCCTGTATGGGTTACAAGACCCACACAAAAAAAGAAATCAATTAATCATTAATTAATTCATTTCAATTGTTATTAATGTGTATGGTATGAAAAAATGCACTACCGAAATGAACTGGCGAAAAATAAATGACGGCTGATTACTTTTGTATAGGCAGCCATTCTGTGGGAGATTGAGAATGTCGTCTCAAAGGACGTCGGGCAACGAGTGTGCAACACCAGTCTGACAGCTTTTAACCACGGCAGGTCAGAGTTAAATGGAGGTCAGTCCGAGGCTTAAAGGACGGATCAACGCTACGTGCTTCTGAGGACGTGAGGAGATTACTGTGCTTTAACTGTTCCTGAACTGTCACTTCTTTCTAATGAGATCACACCCAAGGAGGTGTGTGAACAGTCTGTCAAGAAGAACTCAAGCAAAAAAGTACTAGTAGATTACAACGGCCTGTTCTAAACCAGCGGTTCCCAACCTTTTTATTTTTCAAAATAAAACATCGTTCAGAATCAGATAAATAAAACGAAAATAATGGAAGTTGTGCATTCTTTCTGTGCGGCCCGGCACCAGTTGACCGGCGCAATAGTGCCTGACCGCGGACCGGGGGTTTGGGACTCCTGTTCTAAAGGATTTAATTTGCACTTAATGTTTAATAACAGAACTGTTTGCTTTGTTGCATTAACACTGGTGAACTACACAACTGGTCCACCCCTGTTAAAGTTTTTTAGCATCAGTAAAATATTAGCTTTAGCAATATTAGCATCGTGTTCCTGTTATATATAGTGCTTCTCACAGCTAATATAGGCAACAGTGTTGTTTCTAATTTACACTTGGTGTCAAAGACAAAAATAAAAGTATCTCACAGGAAGTGCTGTTCTAAATGTGTCCACATGAGGTTCAAAGTATACACAGTTACAGATTACAGCATTAAAAGCCCCAACTACTTTTTCATCTCTTTCAAAAAGCTTCTCTTTTTTTTTGGCATTTATATATGTTTTTATTTTGTTTCTTTTCTTTTCTGCTACATACGACCAGACACCATATGTTGTCCATGTGTGCTAACTTCAGCCGTGTGTTCCAAAAACCTTTGGATAAATCATACCTGCTACAGACTTTTGAAAAGTGAGAATCTGTGCCACATTCAAACAGGTTCTCATCTGTCCAATTTCACATTCCTTAATCACAATGATCTGAGATGGCACACCAAACATGCAGCGCTCTGCTCCACTGACAGCTGCCGCTTTAGAACTTCAACAATCCCAGACATGTGAAGCCTGAGCATGTTTGAACCCTCTCTGTGTAAGCTCTGGAACACATGTGTTTAATGAGTCAAACGTGACTGTGTGTGTGTTGCTCATGGACTAAATATAAAACAAAAAAAGACATATCAGTCAGTGCATGATACCACATGTCGATCCCCACCATCTGCTGCCACGTGTTGAGAACTTTTTTATTTTTTCAACAACACTTTCTTCTATTGAGCGTTCTTACAAAACACATTTAAGGTACATATTAAACATATTACATATTAAAAGTTGAAAAGATGATTATAGGAAGTGCTGTCATCTTTTGGGCAGGTTTTCAATTTAGCTTCAATACTATCAACACAGATTCAGGGAAGATTTAATCCTCTCTTGATTTACTTCTTTCTCGTTGGTTAATCAAAAAAATCAGCAATTTAACATGGTTTTAACAGTAGTTGTTAAATTACTGCTTCTCTGTCATCATAGACTAAAAACACAGATTTCCACGATCGAGTTTGGTACAGAAGAGTGAGCAGTTCACAACTGTAATTTCCCAGCAGGAAAAAAGGTATCATGCCAGGATGTTCATCTAAAAATATTATAAAAAAATAAATATTAACCCTCACACAGTTATCATGATGTTCATCTAAAAATATTCTAAAAAAAATAAATATTAACCCTCACACAGCTATAGTATTTACTGATATGTGATTTGTTGTGAATAAAATATTACCTAAATTTTATTTTGAAGAAAATCTACTTAACCTGTCAGCCATGCATGCAAGTAACTCCTGCATGTTAATCTGGCTCCTGTGTCCCTGTGTGAAAACTCAAACAAATCTGACAGTGTGGAGAATCAGGTTAGAATAGAGTCAGAGTTAGAGCGGTGAAGTCAAAATCCTGCACTTCCTGACTGTTGACTCGACCAATCATTTCAAATCAAAACATAAACAATGCAGGGGGTGGTGCTGCAGCTGCACAAACACACATGCATGGAATTGCAGCCCGAATCACTAAGCTAAAAATGCACTTTAAATTGTTTACTGTTGTCGATGTTTTTAAGTGCACAAGCCTACCAAAAATAGGTAAAAGCTAAATATAGTCTTAAATAAGACAATAAATAAGATACACCCATGTAAAAGTTGCTGAACTAGTAAAAATAAGACATCTTTAGCATCACTAGCATTAACTAAAATTATATTTAAGAAGAATAATAAGACTCAGGTAAGTGGAAAAGAAGAAAGCTCTCCAAAATAAAACCAAAATTTTCATAAAGCCATAACCCTAATGATGAAAAAAGCTAAAATGCTAAAAATAAACTTCCATTTAACAAAGAATTAGCAAAAAAATAACTGCTAACCAAAGGTTAACTTAAAATATTTCATATGTAGCTTTAAAAAGGTTAGCCAAAAATAAAAATACAAAAATATATTGAATTGTCTACCTTTAAAAGTTTAAATGCAATCTGTTTTTCTTTAAAAACAAAAAAAACAAAAACAATTACGTGTCAAGGCGAGTTAGAATTTCACAGAGCAACAGGTGATCCTTCTACTTCCTCCAGGCAGTGGCGAGAGTGTGACTGACAGTTACTCTCAGCCAATCAGCGCAGAGAACAGCTTCAGCACCAACCAACCACCTTTCGTCGCAGTATCACTATGGGCGGGTTTTGCGGGTGAGCGGCAGTAGCTTCTTCCTGCTGCCGCAGCCACATCCAGTGAGGAGACGCCAGAGGAAGCAGGAGAAGACGCTGCAGGAGTGGAGATACGCGGTGTCTCTAGTGGGATTTTATACCGAGCTAAACCCAGTAAGAAGGAGAAAATACGGATTTAGTTCCAGATATTTGGGAGACAAGAGAGCGCTGGGTGTTTAAACGAAGCATTCGGGGTTTTTTACCGGCACACAGACGTTAAACGGGTACGTAAACCAACGATAACCTGTTCATCATGTTTAACCATGTATTTTTTGCTAGCTCATTACAAGAATTGAAGACACTCTGAAATGTTTTAATCTGCAACAAATTAAAATGCTTATAACATGCGTGTAGTAAAAAGCAGAGCTGTGTATGCTATGTACCAGTGTAATCGTAATTCCACATGTCATGATGATTCAGTGCATTGTGTTCCTTTGAACTAGTCATCCGTTAATCATTTATAGCGGCTGATAAATTTGCAACACAAGTCGTAACCAAATATAATTGAAGTCTAACACTATTAAAATGAAATTTTTAATGATTATAAATGTCCCCTTAAACAGTTCTAAATAACCAGAATTTATATGGAATATATTGAGGCCATAAACGGCCAAAAAATGAGATTTACTTTAATAGATAAATAATAATACCAGTTAGCTCAGAAGCTGTGAAATAAAATAGCAAAATAACAACAAAAATGGTCTAAATAGAGCACGTGAAGCTTAAAGAAAGCCAAACATACGAATAAAATACAAGAGCAATAAATTATCTGGTTATGTCGCTGCAGGTTAGCGGTGAAAGCTAAATCATAGCAATTAACGGCAGGCTGTATACAACTTCAAAACATCAAAGTCAAGTTTAGTACCAAACAAATTTAAACAGTCTAGTAGTTTAATACAACTTTGTCTAGATGTGGTATATATTTTTTTGTAATTATATCCTGACTATTTGGTGCCACCTATTGATCATGATGGTTGACATTTACATTTTTGTGTATTGTCATGCAAGTCATTAGTTTCTGAATTTGAGGGACAGGTGGGTTGTTTTCTAATTTATTTGAGATGTTTCTGTTTTACTCGAACAGCTTAATTCGAGAAGTTTAATTTCCTTTTTTCGTCAATCTTAATAGAATCAGCATGCAGTGGGTAAACAACAACTTCTCATCTGCATGAGAATCCAAACACTACGTTGTTATGCAGATGAGATTTGTTTGCTATGTTAACGTTGCACCTTGCATTGACGCAAACACTCTGCAGTGCTTGCACAGCAGTACGTGTTGAATGCTAACTTCCTCGTGTGTGTTCTGACACTTGAGGCAGTGATTTTCTTAGACCAGTTAAGGGCAGCTGAGCAAACATGGCATTAATGACACCTCCCTGCAGCACCTCCACAACAGCATCGGCATTCGTTTGGTTTAGCCTTTTGCTGATGATGCTGATGACTAATTAAAATCCTTTCAGTGTCTTTGTTAGAGACAGTGCAAATAGATAAAGACATTTACTTTTGTAAAGGTTGTTATCAAAAAGACTTCTTCAAGGACTTGGTAATAGAAATGACAAATTGTGTTTAGAAACACGTGACCTTAAAACCATGGCAAATTGTTGTATAAGAAGTCCTTAAACACATTTTACAGGAGCAAAACCAAGACCTTGTGTGGGCAAAGTTAATGTTTTACCTCTGTGCAAACATTACGGTCAAAAAAAGAGTCAACACTAAAGCAGCAACATTTACCAAGACCTTGTGAAGAGATGGAACTCTTCAAGTTTTAACAATAAAGACTGATTATGTTGACGTTTGACAAGAGCCACAACTGTTGGAGGAAAGTTGACATAAAGAATAGACCACCCACAATGGGTGGTTTCTTCAAAATTTCTTCAGTATTTAAACCTTAAGGTTTAATAGTATGTAGGGGTTTTTTTTCCAACATGATGATTAAGGTCCAAATATCTTTTCTGACCTTTTCAGTCAACTGACCAATTCCTTTTTATTCGGTTCAAATGTGGTCCTGATTTTGATCCAGCTCTGGAGTTTTACTTGTGAAGTACTTCTCTTCGACTCTGTACTTTAACAGCTTGTGCAATGTGTTTTTAGGGTCGTAATTCTTCTGGAATTTAAATAACCGTCAAACCAAACTGTAAATCCTTCCTCATGAGGAAAGATGGGGAATGGACTGTCAGAGCAACGCAGCATCCTGTCAACCATCCCCGGATTCCAGTCGTTCCACATCGCCATCCTTGGATTGGACTCGGCAGGAAAGACCACAGTTCTGTACAGGCTGCAGTTCAATGAGTTCGTTAACACTGTACCTACCAAAGGTTTCAACGCGGAGAAGGTCAAAGTGTCTCTGGGCAGCCATAAGACCGTGACCTTCCATTTCTGGGACGTTGGCGGTCAAGAGAAACTACGTCCACTGTGGAAGTCGTACACGCGATGCACGGACGGCATCATATTTGTGGTGGACTCCGTGGATGCCGAACGCATGGAGGAGGCTAAAACGGAGCTCCACAAAATCGCCAAGACCTCTGAGAACCAAGGGGTGCCCCTGCTGGTGGTGGCCAACAAACAGGACTTGAGACACTCTCTGGGTTTGGACCAGCTGGAGAAACTGCTGGCCTTGAAGGAGCTGGGGCCGGCTACTCAATGGCACCTGCAGCCGGCGTGCGCAATCATTGGAGACGGACTCAGGGATGGAGTGGAAAGACTCCACGAAATGATCCTGAAGAGAAGGAAGATGCTACGGCAACAGAAGAAAAAGAGATAAAAAAAAAAAAAAAAGAAATGTCTCCTCCTGTCACTGACTTTTGTCCTATTCTTATGTGAAGGATTTGTCTACTGTTTGGACGTAAACCTCCCCAGGAGGACCACATTGGACATACTGAGTTTTATCAGTCTAGAAAACTGAGCTTTAGGATTCTCTCTGATCGTTGGCTTCTGATGATCCTCTCAAAGAGAAAGTGAAACGGTAAAGGAACAGTATGAAGACAAGAATATTGTTGGACGGATGTGCATGTGTTACATGGAGACTGATATGGATTTAAGTGCAAGATGTGAGGCTCAGATTGAAGGCTGTCACTTTTTGGTAAAAGTATTTTCACCAAATCTTTGAAGATTTGAAACCTCCCTAAATGTAAGGGTTTAATTTTTTCTTCTACCGCAAATTACAACTGTAGAGAAATTTATTGAACGTGTGTTCCATTAAAATCAGTTCGAGAAACAAATTATTGCATCTTCAACATAAGTACCAAGAATCATCAGTCAACTACAAGATGTAGTACCGGGAACTAAAGGGACTTTACACCGGATTTTTTAATGGTTGCACATAATTAAGATCTTGTACAAGTTACTCTACAGAGACGAGTTGTACATACGGAAAATGGTGCAATGGAATATGCTTTCAGCTACAAAAAAACTCCCAGTTTTTGGGCCTTAAGTAGCTCCTCTTCACAGATAGGAATGTTGAGAAATCCAGGACCTGTGGCAGAGTCACAGACGACTGTTGGTGGACCAATGAGAAAGTGCCTTTCAATGTTTTCTTGGTTACCGCAGATGTACCCATTTGGAATGAAATGGTGACAATTTGGCTAAAACAAACTACAGGTTAAGTATATAGCCCCCTCTGGAGGATCAATTGTTAAAACATACCATGGGATATTTTTGATTTATTTTTTTTTTAAACTAAACCATAATTCTGTCTGTGGATTTAAAAAAAAAAGTGGCAGCCTTTAGGCTTTGATTTTTTAATCTAATCTAAACGTAATTCTGTTTGTGGATTTAAAAAAAAAGTGGCAGCCTTTAGGCTTTAGAGAAGATGGTGGGTGAGTTCAGAGGTCAGTGTATGTTTCGAGAGAGGCTATAGAACGGTCCAAATAAGTATTACCAAAAAGGAAGAAGGCTGGAGACTGGATGAAGGTTTAATGATGATGTAATAGACGTTTTTAGATTGGGAGACGATGAAGGTGAAAAAAAAAAAAGGAAAATCTTCTCAGACCTTCACAGACCTTTTTTTTTTTTTTAAACACTGGACTTTAAAAGTATTACCAGGCTTTATTGCATTATTATAAAACAACATCGACTTGCTTGCTGTCTTTTGACTGTTTCTGTGGATTTATGGAAAGCACTTTAGAAAAATCACTTCTAATGAAGTTTACAGTTTATAAATAGAGGATATTGTGTTTGGGTTAAAAAAAAAAGTTTAATACTAAGGTTCTGATGTTCACTTTGTGGTCCACAGCCGACCTATTGTCCTTAGACAGGCATTTTTTTAATGCATTAAGTTTTTATCAATAAAAGTGTATATATAATACTTGTCTTTGTTTATCAACTTGAATCAGTTCGATTTGGAGTATGGATTTAAAACGAATCAGGATTTTTATTTTTATTTTATTGATGTCATATTACTGGTAATTTTATTTGTATTTTATTTTATTAGAAAATGCATTTTGGAGCCGATATGTTAATAAAATTAGCTCAGGGAAGTTTTAAAGCATTCAAAAAATATCTGTTTTTGCTAAAAGTTACAGTTAGCTAAATGTTAGCATTAGCTAAAGCTTAGAACACGCAGGTTGGATGGATTTTTTTCAAATATAATTGAGTTGTTCTATATTAATCTGTAATATATGCGTATACATGGTTCCCACGTAAAGGTTAAAATCATTAGCGTGGACCAGTTTGGAATATATCTTTAATGATGTTATTTCAGGATCTCATTATTTTTAACACCTGGCACCTGGACTTTACAGCACAACGTGTCCTCTTGCAGGTAAATGTTAATCATGATTTAAGTGAGAATGGAACATGCTCCAGTTACACACACTGTAATTACTGAAAGGTAATAGTCTTTGGTTTTATTTTGAGCATCTTGCGTAACGTTGTTGGTACAACAGCTCGGCCAGAACTGAAGTCTCATTAAAATGACATAGCGCATGTCATATGTGAACTTGTAAAGGTGTCGCTCGCAAGAAACTTAACCTTGCTGTTGTTAGCAAGCCAGTTTCAGTTTGTTAGCATATCTTTGATCACATAATACAGAAAAGTTGTATTGCGACATGATCTGTAATTAAAATAATGAGAGCTGAAACTTAGTAAAAAAAATTGAAATTTTGTTAGAATTATAATTGAGTTAACGTATATATCAATATTGTTAGCTAAACTATAAATAAAATATAATTCAGTTAGAAAGTTAGTGAAAACCTGCGCCAGAATTGCCAAAATACAGTCAAACTAAATGTGAAATTAAATTTTCTTGAACACATGTACTGTATAATGCTATGATATGAATATGTCAAAAGGCAATTAACGTTACCCATTATATGACGATAGCTAACATTTGACCAGCAAACATATATGAGCCAGATAACAGCCAAATCATTTCAAATGGATTCACATTCTAAAACACATTTCGTAGGAGGAATAAGAGTTTCATCCCTGCTGTGTATTTTTTTTATAAGCCATGAACAAAAAAGCCTTGGCCTCCTTTTTTTCCCACGCACTGCTGAGCAACGGTACTGCAGTATTTGCAAGTTAGGTAAGAACCTGAATGAGGCCAGACACAGGATAAAGTGGTCAAACCTCTTCAAAGTAAACAGAAAAAATAAAAGTCTTTTGTTGCAGCGCCAGCTGCAGTGAGATGATGCTTGTACGGCTCAGACAGGATCAGGAGGGGAAAATGTGGCTGAGCCTGTCTAAAGAAAACAGACCCTGTACAACAGGCTGGGGCAGAAGGGACCAGGGGATTTGACCGGTATTTCTGGACCCATTTGGTCCCAGATATGTGTATGACTGTTGGTGTGTCTCACGCCATTGTGTCTGCTGCAGGACTGTTACTGTTAATGACTGGTAATACTGCGCCATCGTCGAAGGATTTTCAAAATCAAACCTCTTTCAGACTTTCTTCTGTTAGTATCAGAGTCTGAATGACCTGTTGTTTTGAAACATTGTCAGATTATCTTTGAATGAAAAAGGTAAAGGGATATGACTGGATTCTTTTGGAATGAAGTAAATTAGTAAAACTGTGTCCCACTGTAGGCCAGTACCAAATGACCTACGGACCAGCACTGGTCCCCGCACCAGGGGTTGGGAACAACAAAAACAGTCCTCAAGTAATAATTTAAGGATTGTTTTCTAAACCTCCTCAAAATTTCACCCTCAGGCCTTTGTAACCGCCGTAAAGCCCAGGGTTACGTGGTAACAACGCAAGGGCGAAGCTCCCAGAATGCCACACAGCGAGGTCAGACACTAATGAATCTTGTGTTTGTGTTGTGAAGCCCAGGTGCCTTCTTCTGTGCTTGTTTTCCAAGGAAGGAAACTGAAAAACAGTCAAGACATGTTCACACTTTTCCTGAGGCCATTTCCTGTCCGGGAGTCGTGCGTGTGTGCCTGTGCGTCAGGTCATTTCCTCACATCTGTGTAACATGTCGCAAGGGAATTATGGTTCACCTCTGCCGGCCATAAATCTTGATCCATCACTTTTGCTGATTCAGTTTTTAAAAACAAACTGAGACACGACCAGATTTGACTTAACAATTTGAGTGTAAGTAGATAACAACTGACAAAAAGTGAAATACCTAATGGTCACAGGAAGTTACCAAAATACTCACGAGCCTTCTGGTGACTGGCATGGATCCTATAACTGCATCACTGCCAAAAGTTACCAAATAGAAGTGCAAAACTCATCCGAAAAGTCAAATATCTTCAGGTCGGTTTAAGCGGCCAAACAATACCAATACAATACAGAACAATAACATAAAGCTATCAAAATAGCCACAAAAAGTAAGAAACGACCAAAGTAGCAAACTAACTCATAGCAGTGGTTATTCTGAACAACTAAATAAATAGCTAATTTAGTTTAGCTAGTTAGAAGGTATCGAAATCATAGCAAAATATACCAGAACTAATGGTTATTTTGCTTCATTAATGTGTATACAGTCATAGATCGTCCTCCTCTGCTTCTTTTTCTTCAGTATAAAGTGGATCAGAGGAAACATATCTCCCTCAGGCCCCACTTCTATCCATTAACCCATTAACCCTGACACTGAAACGTTCTCACTAACATTGAGGAAAACTGTGCACTGCGGTGCACGTGTTCACGTTTTCATCCACACAGAAATTTCCATCATTTTCCCAGACACGAGCCGGAGCTGCTGTTGTCGTGTGATCAGAGAAATACATCAGGTTTGTCCGTGTACGCTGGTACAAAATGTTCTGTCGTTAGACAAGTCTGAAGCTGCAAAAGTGGGCGGAGCCAGCGAGGGAACAGCTCCGGGGTGACGCCTCTAAACCGTAAATCCTCGTGTCAAAGTTTACAGTTAATGATAATGTGAGTGTTTATAGCAGCGACACACCCTCAGAGTGTTGGAACGCTCAGCTATCAGGGCGTCTCAGAGGAAATGCTGTGACAGCAGAGGTTTCTGTGGCTCAGTCCCATTTTACTCCACGTTACTGCCATCATTTAGCCCTACCCCAAATCATAAAAAAAAAGAAAAAAAAGTCATGTCATTATGGGTTTCTCAATTCTTACAGGTTTTGAAACCATAGACCGTTAATCAGAGCTCCATTTAGTGGTTGTAAAGCTGTTAACACAGTAACAGTAACTTTCCACAGGTCATTGTGATTCAGGAGTGTCAAACATATAGCCCACCGCCCAAAACCGGCCCGGTAGCAGGTTCACTACGGCCCGCTTGATATCAGTAGGTCGGTCAGTCGGTCGGTCGGTAGGTAGGTAGGTAGGTAGGTAGGTAGATAGGTAGCTAGGTCGGTCGGTCGGTCAGTAGGTAGGTAGGTAGGTGGGTAGGTAGGTAGATAGGTAGCTAGGTCGGTCGGTCGGTCGGTAGGTAGGTAGGTAGGTAGATAGGTAGCTAGGTCGGTCGGTCGGTCAGTAGGTAGGTAGTTAGGTAGGTCGGTAGGTCGGTAGTTAGGTTGGTCGGTCGGTAGGTAGGTCGGTCGGTCGGTCGGGCGGTCGGTCGGTCGGTCGATCGATAGATCGATAGATAGATAGATAGATAGATTGATTGATTGATTGATAGATTGATAACATATTTGCCTGATAACATATTTGCCATCCAGACCTAGGAATAAATCAATGGCGTTAAAAAACAGAATGAAAATCCCCCAAAAAAAGTGGTTGTTTACCTCTGCAGAAGAACGTTTGTTTTGAGAGGAAAGAAAAAAAAAAGTCTTTCTTTTTTTTTCAGTCTTAATATAAGACCTTAGTCACATGTGGCTTTTTAATCAGGGACGCCCGCTGTTGCATAACACCGTTTGTATCTGGTGACTCAGTTTAAACAGAATTCTGTTTCACAGAGGCTTGAAAACGGTCCAACAACCAACACCTACCTAACAGTGGAGTTCACCCTCAGGTCCTGACAGCAGCAGCTTGTAGAATCCTGCTGAGCTTTTCATCCAGTTTTCTTTTTTTTCTTTTTAAATAAATAAGAATGTAGCAGGAAGTAATATTACAAACATTGAAACTTTTTTTTAAAAACAACAACATTAAAACAGTAAATCTTTTTTTTTTTAAACGACAGACTGTTTACTGTGTATACGTGTCATACAGGTGTTTGTACGAGACGGTATGATGCAATCAGCTTCATTGAGTACTTGATTACTGTGAAATGGTAGTCATGTACTGTAAGACAATCTGGAAAATATTTGACTTGGAGAGTGGGGTATCAAAAATGTACAGTCTAAAGATTACATGAAACCTCATTCAATTCATTGCCACAAACAATGTACATACATTTTACATTCACAAACATACACATTTATGAAATACAAGATTTAGCCTAAGCTAAGCTAATTTTGTAAATGCTTTCACTTCCTGTACCCGCTGTATTTTTCTTTTCTTTTTAAAAAAAAAATTAAAAAAAAATTTTTTTTTAGTTTTTTTTTTTAATTGGGTTGATTTTATGTCACCCAGAAACATCAACATTATTTTTTTAAGACAGTAACTGTGGGTCAGCTGCCTGTGCTCTTCTTTCACAGCTGAGCTAATGAGCTGCACACCTGAAAGCGGTTCCTTCTAATCACCAGGAGAGGATGTTAGGTCCAGCTCTACAGGGAGTCAGTGCTGGAGTGTTGAGCCCTGTACTACAGTGTGGTTTATGTTGACAGAGGTCTGGCTAAGTACGTGTGACTTTAGTAATGTTTGTGTTTTAGCATTCTTGGCTTCCGAACCTTGTTGAGTGGTCACTGCCAGCACTTTTTGGAGATCGTCACTGGAGCTTCACCTCTGTATGTATCACTCTTTATCACTGAGACTGAACCCACCTGCTCCTGGGATTGGCTAGACCAGGCGTGGGCAAACGTTTTGACTCACGGGCCACAGTTGTCCTGATAAATGACATGTAAAAAGTCATGCATAAAGGCTAAAATGCATATAATTTTCTATGCCATCTATTGGGGAAATGTGGGTATTGCAGGGAAAAGGCAGAAGTTTAATGATAATATGAAAAAATGATATAATTTGGAAAAGTTGGCGGGCTGGATTAAAAAGCTGAACGGGCCGCTTCTGGCCCCCGGGCCTTAGTTTGCTCATGCCTGGCCTAGCCGATACGTAACAGAAACGTATAAAAATGACTTATTTATATTTCTAATAATAAAAAGAGCAGGTTTAAGAGTTGTGATTGGGGACATGTTGTATTTTACTGTGTGTGCCTGAAAAGTCTTTGTTATTTATCACCTGAACTTAAACAGTGAAACACAGACCAGCGTCTGGTTTTCCTCAGCCTCCTCCGTCTCCTTGATTGCAGTTGATAAAGGGTTCGGGATCCTCCTAAATACCAGGAGAATTCTCCTGTAACGTTTTACTCTCCTCCAGGTCTCCCTCTTCCACTTCACTCCTCCTCCGTTCCTCTGACCCAGGCATGCAGTCCTGTGGGAGGAATTTGTATGTAAATAAGCCACTCGCTCTCAGCAGACTGCAGTAAAAGAGAGAGGGAAAACAAGGATCAAACTTGTCACCATAACCTTGCAGCGTGAGCAGCCTGCACTGAGCCCTTTCACTGGGACAAATCTGAAACCTCAGCAGATCAGAGGGGAAGAGTCTTTCAAAGGTCATGCAACTCTGACACGAAGGTCAATCACGATGTCAATCTGTGACCGAATCGTGGCCTTTGTGATTCTGCTCCAGAGCCTTTAGTAAAGTGTGTTCAGCCAATGTTCAGCCAGGCTTCTAGGATTCATGAACCTTACTTCTGTAAAGTTAAAGTTTGAATACACGTCAATATTACTTTGGTGATGGACTTTTTTTTTTTTTTTGAGGAATATTTGATTTACTTTTGTAAAGTTAAAGTTTGAATACACTTCAGTATTACTTTGGTGATAGACTTTTTTTTTTGAGGAATATTTGAAAATAAAAATAAACATTTTTGTACCACGGTCCGGTCGGCCGGTATTAGCTGTTACTCATTGTCAGATTAAATAAGATAAAAATTTTTGTACCAAGAGCTGTTACTCATTGTCAGATTAAATAAAAAAAGTAAAGGGATATGACTGGATTATTTTGGAATGAAGTAAATTAGTACTGAACTAACTGAAGTTGATTTTTTCACTGTGGCCCGGTACCAGTTCCTGGACTGAGGTTTTTGAACGTTTGAACACTGACCTTAAAACTGCTTAACTGTGACTTTGAGAAGGGACGAGGAGCTGTTAATGTGAGGGAGGGGGACAGCGGGCTGCACAGCTCTGTTGTTAGTAACAGTCACTGATTGTCAAACAGGAGACAAACAGTGAGGACGCTCCACGGATTCAAACCTCGGGCCTCCTTTTTTAAACAACCTTCTCTCGGCACCGCTGCTGTCAGGAGACGTAGGAGGAGCAGTCCTCTGTTTGCAACCGAAGAGAACAAAAGAACAGTGACAGAGCGACAGAGGTGCTGACAGTCAGCAAATACAGCTGCACATGTTGTTGTTGTTGTTGTTTTCTTCTCAGTATTGTTTTCCTCCATCTGAAGCGTTGCTATTTATGGACTATTGCTCAGTTTTAGTTAACAATGGCCGTCTCCCTTACTGTTAACCCACAGGGTGCTGTTGGAAGTCTGACTACTGTTGGTCAAAGACTGTTCTAGAAGAGAAGAGAACAACATCAGGAGGGAGAGTGAGAACAGGAAAGACAGGAGGTCAGAGGTCAGAGTGGGGACTTTCACGTACGGACAATGCCTGGCAGAGATAGAGAGCTGGCAGAGATGATGGAGAGAAAAATTTGAAAATGAAATGAAAGTATCTAATGGTGTAGATCATAACGTACCCATCTGAAAATCTACTTGAGTAAAACGCCCACGCAACTTCATTTTTTTACTCAGTAACGGCTTCTTTTCCAATGTAGAAAAGTAAAATAATTGAGTTGAAATGAACTACTCCGAAAAAAAACTTAAATAACAAATCACTCACAAAAACGAATCAATTACAGTAACAGTATTCTGGTGAAGACAGAGGTAAAAATTAGATGGTGGAAACTAAGAAAAGGAGAGGTATTGCAGAGATTATTACAAAGTATTGCAGAGAGGAAATACCTGAACTTGTTTTGTTATAAGGAAACATGTCACCGCAGACAAATAGCTAACACATCCACGGACCTATCACAGGACGAGGACTCAACATCATTTGACTCAGACACTTCAAGGATGACATTCCTCAGCTCATGCCATCTGATAAGGTTCATTGTTGAGGTGATGATTCTCTCAGACCCGGTATTGTCTGAGAGACTCTCACCATCAGCAGCTGGCCCTGGAGGACCGAGGGTCAGGGTCTGGACCAAATGATGTATGTGACTGTGTGAGAGAGTCTGGAGGAGACGATGCTGCCAATGACTTTTGTATGACTTCCACTGTGACCTTGAACCTCAGGCTACCTCTGTTGCAACCTACTCATGCAGCCACAATGGAGCCGAGTGCAGACAAAAAGCGGGGTCCATAAAGATCCCTCTGGCTCCTCCCCCGCCCTCCCACAGCCCCCCTCCGGCCTGGTCTTTGTGAGGCACAAGCCTGTGAAATCTGTCTTTGGTCTTGTTTGGAGGATGAGGGATTACAGGGTGGATTGGGAGGGGGGGTTGCAAAGGGGCTTTATGTTCGCCTTACACTTGCTGGTGTTGAAAGTCAGTGAGCAGCGGACTCGGACTTGTCGCTCGGCACTATTTTATCACTGGACAGAGGGGAGAGGCCTCTGTGGAGAACGGTTTAGAGGAAAATTCTGAAGAGTTCGGCTAAGAAGAATAAGAGGCCAGTGTCGAGAGGCTGAAATTTAAAGTAGAGTCCAAGGGTGCATTCACACTAGGGCTAGTTGTTCTGTACCACACTGAAGCTCAATTGCCCCCTGGTAGCCCCCGTGAACCACCTAAGGTGCCCGTGGAGTATGTTCTAAAAATCAAACTAGTCAACAAGAGGGTCGACAATTGTACTGTCACTGTGCTTTTTTGAATCAGTTACAATTAGCTCTCAGTTTCAGAAATGTTGGCGACCCCTGGTGTAGACTCTCTATTATAGACTTCGCCCCATATTCTAAGCCAGTGGTTCTTAACCTTCTTGGAGGTACTGAACCCCACTAGTTTCATACGCGCATTCACCGAACCCTTCGGTGATGGCCAAGCGGGGGGCGTGTCATCACGAATCTTATGAGTTGGGTGCGTGTCTTGTCTGCAGCCGAACCCACAAGAACCGTTGTTCTAGGCTGAGCTTTGGTGGGCCAGTTGAAAATGAGGCGGACCGGATTTGGCCCGGGGGCCTTGAGTTTGATATGACTGTTGTCATTTGTCTCACCTTTCTTCAAGATTTTCTAATTAGAGTTAGTTTGTGTCTTCTCGATGCACTGTTGTCCTAATAGTGAGTTCAGATGTGTGAAGTTTTACCTACGGTGTCTGACTGTTGCTAGTAGACGGTTTCATATTTGTACTTACTGGACGGTACTGTATAGTATTACTGAGCCTTGTTGTCCAATACATTTGATTTTTCTGAAGTCCACATGAAGCTATACAGTGGGGCTTCAAGATACGAGTGCCACGAAATACGGGTTTTCCGAATTATGAGTAAGCAACCTTTGGAGGGAATTTTAATGTAATTAATTCACAGTATATTTCTGGGGGGCTGGAACAAATTATTTGGTTTTTAGTTATTTTTCATGAGGCTGTTGCTGTTGTGGAACAGATTCAACTCGTATCTCGAACTGTATTTCCTGAGCAGTGAAATGCTCCCCTTAATGTTTTTCGTGTCTGTCTCCCAAACGATCCGACTCCTCAGTCACAGGTTGAAGCTTGTCTCTGGACTGTCAGTGTTTCCACCACAGGCTTTGCTCTCTCGCGACGATCATTGAAATTCAAATCAGATTCCGTCTGCTTTTCACGTAAACGTCTCTCGGCAGCGTCAGTCCTCGAATGGATTTCCACACCAGTGAAGCAAACAGAGAAGTCTGTGCCAGAGTTCAACCTGAGGTCATGAACATGCTCTTCTTCTTCTTCCCTCTGAAGATATTTAAAAATCAGAGGGTGTCGTGCGAATGGTTGAAACTGGTTTTGTACAATGTGTTGACGATTCACTAAACCTGGTTTTACTCTAGTGGTGAGGCCTTACAATTACAACCTTCACGGTTGTACTGTGTGATTTCTATTTTCTGCATCAAGGGCTGGAATTTGACCCTGAATTAGTGCTGAAAATTTCATCATGGATGTATATTTCACACATAAACACACAGAATGAATCCATGAGAGAGCTTCAGTCCCTAACATTCTGTCTTCAAGGACTCAAAGACTCAAGTGTTTTTATTGGGATTGACATGGGATGAACGGAATTAGTTTCCCTAGTCCTGGATCAAGTACAAGTGACAGAGGGGGAAGAGTTCAAAAGAGTTGGAATTAATTTTCCTAGTCAAGTACAACTGACAGAGGGGGAAGAGTTCAAAAGAGTACAGAGTTCGAAGAAAAAGAGGAAAGTGTCGATTGTGCAATGGAAAAAAACAACAACATTGTGCAAAGACGACAACAGCAACATATGAGGAAGTTGTGAAAAACTGTACAGCCTTAAAAATGTGAATTAAAGCTGGGGTTAGTTCAGAGGTCTTCAACCTGTGGCTCCTGAGCCACATGTGGCTATTCAGTCTGTAGGCATTGGGTCCACGGGGGACGAGATGTTGACAGGCACGGATTAATGACTCGTGACTTATGACTGTCAAACAGTGATAGGATGAAAATGTGATTCAGATCCAGTGTGAGATTCCGTTCTCTGTTGGTTACTATTGGTTGTTTGAGTCCTAGTTATCATGTGGCTAATCTTAGCCTTGGCTAACTGGTGTTGACCACTTCCTGTCATGATTACTTTTCCAGACCAGATCCAAACATACAAGGTGGGAAACATTTCTAAACCTGATTCCCAGTTCACCTCGTCGATTGTGTCCGACACGTCTCTCCTTAACGGCACCAAATCCTGAAATGACCTGAAAATCTGATTATTGGAGTCACACTGGACGGCAAAATCCAATCTGCGGCGTTACATAAACTGAAGCGTGTTCTTCACCACGGTGTCTCCCTCGGTCCTCGTGCCCTGACTTCTGACCTTCTCTCACCATAAAACAGCGTGACTCCCTTAATATGAGCATAAAGAGTGACAGGGGATATTCAGGCTGCTCTGCTAGGAGTTTATTAACTTCACGGAAAAGAACAGGCGCAGAATAATGAACGGGGTTCATTTGCAGCAACTCAAATAGGGTAAGGGGCCGAGCTTGTTATATTAACGGTCCTCAATGATTTACATCTCTCACGACTTGACTGTTGCCCCTCAATCTGCCTCCATTTCCATGGCAATCAGAGCATGAGACCTTTGACATCTGCAGACAGGTCAGCGTCTCTTTTCTCTTCTGCCGTTGTAAGACCAGCTGTCTCAAAATGGCTAGGTTGTTTTTTAATTCTCTTAAAAAGAATCTTGAAAACTCAGGGTTATTAGTTGGCAGACTTTCCAGTATTAGATTCACCCTGGCCTGAGATCTTAAATTGTCTTCCTAATTGTCTTCTTAAATCATCAGCAGGGAGCCCGGACCAGTGTGTAGCTTGGAGAAGCTGAAACAACATCAGTACCAGGGCTGCAGGAAACAGCCTGACACATACGTAGCCGCTGAAGTTGGTCAAATCTCGACACCAAGGAAAATTTGATTTCAGTAAGTACAAAAAAAAAACTCACTCTTAGTATACAATGATGTAATTAGACAGGAAATTTGTAACAGGAAACTCAATGGGCCACTTTGTGTCGTCTGTGACTGGAATGTTTGAAATCGTTTGTTCATTTAAACAGAGGTGGAAAAAGTACTAAAAAGTGTAGTTAACGTAAAGTATCTTTACTTTGCTTAAATTCTACTCAAGTAAAAGTGAAAGTATCCACCTACAAATCTACTTGAGTAAAAGTAAAAAACCTAAAAGTTACTTTAAATTACTTGTATGATGTAAAAAGGACTAGTCAGGATAACAGGCTAGATCAGAGATGGGCAAACTAAGGCCCGGGGTCCAGATGCGGCCTGCCAAACCTTTCCAAATTATATAATTTATTTATATTATCATTATACTTCTGCCTTTTCCCCAATAGATGGCATAGAAAATGATAAAGTGTTTTAGCATTTTAGCCTTTTTGCATGACTTTTACATGTCATTTATTTTAGTTCACACCAACGCTCCATCTATCTGCTCCTGACCCGGCCCCCCTGTTTAATTTTAGGACCGATTATGGCCCACAAAAAGTTTGCCCACGCCTGGGCTAGAGTCTGTCTATTAGTCAACATAATCTGGCTATATTAAAATAGTGGGAAAGTCAAACTAGTAAAACATACTAAAGTAAGTAAAATGACCTATTCCTGAAACTACTTAAAAAAATTACAAGATACTCAATTACAGTAATGTGAGTAAATGTAATTTGTCACTTTCCACCTCTGCGTTCAGATGTGTTCTCACAGTGACACAGTCCCTCAACAATAAGGCAGCAGTAGAACAGGTTTGAGCTGAACAAGAGCTCAACAAAAGACAAAGATTTACTCCTTTGACGAAGGAAAACACTTTGTGTGTGTGTGTGAGTGTGAGTGTGTGTGTGTGTATGCTCAGGGGGGGTCAACGTTTGGGTTCATCACCAATCTTATCTTTTACCCCCTGCCAGTATTCAGTCTCAGACGCGGGGCAGATCAGTCAGGAGGCTTCTCTTTTCTCTACAGACTCCAACCATAAAGGGAGAAGTCTCTAAGGCAGGACGAGGAGGTAATTCTAAGGTGGACTGGTTTACGTCCCATCACCCCCCCCACACACACACACACAACCCACCTCCCCCCACATACGGAGGTATAAATTAAAGCCAGGCTCCAGTAACACATACTGTTCCCTCATTTTACAGTACTTCAACGTAAACCAGGACTTTGTTCCACGCACAAGTGATTTTTCCAGGTTTTGGAGAGCTTCTTCTCCACTCGGTCCAAAAAAGCGCTGTAGGCTCCTCTCCTCCGACAGTGTCTCTGCCAAACAGACACATTGGATAGTATTAAAGGGATAACTTCACCTTTCGAAACATTATAAGATTTCATTACAACTTAGGAAATCATGCAATTCAAACTTCGATTTTTGAAAAACAAAATACACTAAACATCCTAGCCTTTTATTTACATATACGGTGGGTGGGGGGGGTTTCGTTCTCGGTTTACGACATAATCGACCTAAGACGTTATCGTTGTCACCATCTCACATAAATGTATTAAAAAAGACTTGTTCCATTACTCTAGTGCTTCTCAAATAGTGGGGCGGGCCCCCCTGAAGGGGGCACGGTGAGGCGCCGGGGAATATGGCACGCTGGACATAAGTGGACCACTGCTGTAATGCTTGAATGATAACAAGCCTCCAGTCACTAGGTGGTAGCAACTCATACAGTGGTTTGTACAGATGAAAAATATACATGTTATCAGGTTCTCAATAGTATCTCAAATTTACGAGGTGTGGGTCGAAGGGAGGCGTGAAAACATTTCTGTCCCCGCTCAGGGGGGTCAACGTTTGGGTTCATCACCAATCTTATCTTTTACCCCCTGCCAGTATTCAGTCTCAGACGCGGGGCAGATCAGTCAGGAGGCTTCTCTTTTCTCTACAGACTCCAACCATAAAGGGAGAAGTCTCTAAGGCAGGACGAGGAGGTAATTCTAAGGTGGACTGGTTTACGTCCCATCACCCCCCCCACACACACACACACAACCCACCTCCCCCCACATACGGAGGTATAAATTAAAGCCAGGCTCCAGTAACACATACTGTTCCCTCATTTTACAGTACTTCAACGTAAACCAGGACTTTGTTCCACGCACAAGTGATTTTTCCAGGTTTTGGAGAGCTTCTTCTCCACTCGGTCCAAAAAAGCGCTGTAGGCTCCTCTCCTCCGACAGTGTCTCTGCCAAACAGACACATTGGATAGTATTAAAGGGATAACTTCACCTTTCGAAACATTATAAGATTTCATTACAACTTAGGAAATCATGCAATTCAAACTTCGATTTTTGAAAAACAAAATACACTAAACATCCTAGCCTTTTATTTACATATACGGTGGGTGGGGGGGGTTTCGTTCTCGGTTTACGACATAATCGACCTAAGACGTTATCGTTGTCACCATCTCACATAAATGTATTAAAAAAGACTTGTTCCATTACTCTAGTGCTTCTCAAATAGTGGGGCGGGCCCCCCTGAAGGGGGCACGGTGAGGCGCCGGGGAATATGGCACGCTGGACATAAGTGGACCACTGCTGTAATGCTTGAATGATAACA
>NC_024319.1:21446892-21447204 GCF_000523025.1 Cynoglossus semilaevis
TTATACGTAGGAGATGTATTAGTTGTACACCATACTTTGGATTGTACTACATTAGCTTTCTATCATTTGTGTTGTTAATTTGGGGATTTTTTTGCCCTTCATTATGGCTCCCAGGTGTTAGTCAGCGTAAATCTAGCTACGTCATGTCACTCGTACATACAGTAAGTTATGTCGTGTGAATAAATAATAAGATTCTAGCCAACACTGAACTAAAGAAGTGAACATATTTAATGACATAGCATCAGAGACTGACAGTGTAGGAGGCAGATTTCGGAGGCCATGGCGACCGAGGGAGGTATATGTTTGACTCCC
>NC_024319.1:21447245-21452695 GCF_000523025.1 Cynoglossus semilaevis
TTTAGGACAATAGTCCATGTCAGATCTGACAGTTCTCACTAGAAACAGACAAAAAAATGGTTATTTTTAAAATATTATAACTGCAACTAGCAATTGAGGAGAAACAAGGTCATCTATCATCAAAATCAAAATGTCATTTAAGTCATTATTATATACACAATAAATTATAGTTACCAAAAACATGTACATACGTGTGTCCAAATACTTCATTCTGAGATTCAGGGAACGAGGATCTCTGTCATATGTGGTTACCATGTCTGGAAGATTGTCATCAAGCTGAAGAATATATATTTAAAAAAAAAAGTGAAAAGTGCTTAACCCATTGGTTGTATTGGTGTTTGCTGCCATCTTGTGGTTGCAAAACATTTACAAGCAACTCAAATACAAAAGTTGAATAATAGAGCAGTACTCAATAAGGACACGTTCCCAGCCCAGGAAACACCACTAAGGACAGGGAACTGTCTAATCTTCCTCTTTAGGAACCAGAACTTTCTTTAGACCCCAGAAACGTCCCTGCAGTATATGTAGTTCATGTCAAACCAATCAACTGGCAAGGGGCTTTTGTTGATTTTGTTAAAACACAACATCTTAAAATCGGGATAAGAACCAATGACTTTCCCATTTTGACACACTCACCCCTCTGAAGTCATGAGGTCTGGGGTTCTCATACTGTTGTGTTGGAAACTTGCCCGTCCTGACAAACATCACCTGCGTCTCCAGTGCATCTGGAGGTTTGTACCTGGTGATGAAGGTTGGAGGTTCCTTCTCCGTCTTCTTGTTGTTTTCCTCAGATAAATAAATACTAGGCAGAATTATCGTAGATGTCCTCATACTTTCACTTCTTGTCACCTTTGGTCTGAAGTTTCTTTCTTTCTTTTGAGGAGGTGACACAGTTGTGTAGAGCTTTAAAGAGAAATCTGGTGGTCTGAGGTTCCAGACGTTGACCTGGCTGTGATTCTCGGGTTCCAGAGGCCTGAAGTATTTACTTCTGGCCAAGTACAGGTTCTTACTCACAGAGAATTCAGTTTTCCTCTGGAAACAGACTGAAGTGAGTGGATTGAAGAGCTCACGTGGCGGCATCATAATCTCTTGATGGAAGTCCTCTTGAGACGCTGACAGTCCAAGACGGAGACTGAAGTTCATGTACAGTTTGTACCAGTGCTTCAGGAACGTAGACAGAGAGGACTAGTCGCAGCCACAACACATAATAAAGCGCTGCTTGGTAACAAGAGACAAAAAAAGAATTGACTTACAGAGGCTGGGCCTCAACAAAAGCTGAGAAGAAGTTGGCGACAGGCCTGAAACCTCGTCAACCATCGCACTGTTTTCAAGGGGGAAAGCATTTGAAAAGTGTTGAATGACCAGTTCACAAAACAAACTCAGACAGATCTACTGTACAGCAGATGATAAATAGTCTGAATTATATCATAGAAAGAAAGGGTACATAATCACAAAATTAAGACGGACGTAAAAAACAAAACAAAAAAAAAACACAAAAATTAAGACGGACGTAAAAAAAAAACAACAACAAAAAAACACTGCTCTAGGAATTGGTAGAACTGGTTCAAAAATATTGCAAAAATGCTAGAACTAACAAATAAAACTGTTCACCATAAACATCATCATCATCGTCTGACTGACTTAATTTCAAAGTCTGTGCTAACTTCAAGTTAAACAAAGATAGCAAAAACAAACAAACAAAACCTAGAACCTCCTGTTCTTAGTAAAAGAAAAGTCAAATTTTGGATTAGTTTTATTTCATTTTTACAATAAATTTTAAATAAATAAATACATTTTTGAATGTGCATTATTCATATTGTCTTGTAAAATTTTTAACCCTCATTTAATAGTGTTATTTTATGGCACATAAAATAACACTATTTAATCTGACAGCAAAAAGGTCACGTGTGTGTTGTTGTAATGTATGAAGTCGGTGTGTTGTTTTGTTTGTTTTTCTCCCTCTGTACTTTCCTCCCACAGTTTAAAATCATGCAGAACTGAGTTTAATTGTTCACTCTGAGGGGACCACAGGTGTGAATGGAAGTGTGAATTGTCTTCTTTGGCCCAGAGATTGGTGAGACTGGCGGACTATCTTGTGTGTTCCTAAACCTGGCACACTGACAGCTGAGATTAGCTCAAGCAATCCTGGAAATCCTCAACCAAACTCAGCTGAGAAGACAGGTGACAGATGTCTCGGAGCACTGTGATTGGACACATCTGGCACTGAATCACCTGCTGCAAAAGAACATGGACGAATACCAGTGACTGAAACACACACTGAAAAATGACCAAGGGGTTTTCCTTTTACCTTGAATGAAGGTACTGTTTATTATTACTATTATTATTGTTGTTGTTGTTGCTGTTGTTGTTGATTTGATCCACTATAACCATGTCCACTATGTTGGTGGTCAACTTGACACTGCTGATAATAATAATGATGCCCGGTTAAAATGAAAACTCAGCCTGAGCAAAGCACATACTGTTTTATTGTTTATAAAAACGTCCCTTAGGTGGCAGCAAACAGCAACAGAAAACAGTTTCAACGTTTTCTTGACGCAATCAAATTTCCACAGAAAATACTTTCATTTTTTCCCCCCAAAACAATCTGTACTGTCTAAATTGAAATTGAAAATGGCAAATATTAGTTGACTTTTCATAATGACAGGCAACAAAATGTTAAGCAAAGCAGACTGAATGTTAAAATATAGCGTGTATACAAATAAAAAAAATGGTCAAAAAAATATTAGTTAATAGATGAAAATGGAGGGGCTATAATTATGACCATGACCTAATAGACATAATAGAAGAAATTATTAATTATAGGAATTATAAAATGTGATTTTTTTTTCCACAGTCCTCACCTTCTGTAAAGCAGATCCTGGTTCTCCAGTCTGACAGCTGAGTAAAGAAGCAACAAGAAACCCGAGCAGAGTGTGTGTGTGAAGGATGTGACCTCAGGAGCCCTGTAAAATCCAGGAGCCTCCATCTTCACAGGCTTCCATTGACCCTTGACCCCTGCTGCCATTGTATACGGTGACATTTACAGCTGACAAACAAATGGTAGTTCAGTGCAGACAATGACATGAAGCCGTTGTCAGAGATGTTGACGTTGACCCGGACTTCCAGAGACAACTGAATCCTTGCAGTAAATTATGATTATGTGTAAATCACAGGAGAAAATACAGGAACAAAACAGAAACATGATCCTGAGAATGAACTGGGGAGACAAGGGCTCTAAATCTTTTCTGCTTCTTATGTTTGTGTGTGTCTCAGTTTTTAGATGTGTGTGTGTATGTGTATGTGTGTTTGCGCGCCAGGACCTCCATCTGTTTTTACTGTTGTCAGTAAAAACCAGAGACCCTGATCCTCCAATCAAACGCTCCTCCTTCCTTCTTACCCTCTTCTTTGCAAAGACAGATCAGCTCGAACACTGTGAAATCAAAACTAAACTAAACAAAAAAAGTCAAATTTATGTAAACAAATTTGGACAGATGAATACTGAAATATGTCCATGTATAAAATGAATGTGTCAGAAACTAACATGAATGTTTGTTGTTATGGTTGTTGTTAAGGTATCAACCAAAAGCAAACAAATAATAATACAATTTTAAATGACTTAAAATAATAATAAAAAAATGTACAAAGCAAAGAATGAATATAAATAGGTAATATAACATATTATTTAAAAATATTCTTTGAACTAACCCCCAGCAGAACAGATAGAATTTATCCAAGAAGCAACAAAATGGTAGAAAATACAGACAAAATGGTGGATTAAACATTTGGCCTATAAATTGTTTGTCTTGCTAAAAAAAAGTTACATTTACTGTAAAAATGTCTAAGCCATAAGAAGCAAGTGAAAATGTAGCAAAATTAGTACAGAGTAGCTTAAAAGTTGGCAAATAAAATGGCTAAAACTGACCAAAGACAACATAGTTAGCATAGCTCGGTTTCTGTTTCTTCAATTCCTACACCTGCTCTGTGTTTCATGTATCTTGCTGTGTGACTTCTGGATTATTATTTTTTAAACTGAACCTGCTGTCTCCGAAAGGGATAACTTAACTGTAGCTAACATAGAAATATGTAAACTGAAGCTAATGCAAATATTCACTTCTGGACATGCTGTTGAGGCTTCATTACCTTATTTATTTTTAAACTGAACCTGCTGTAATTTAACTGTAGCTAACAAAGCCAAACGTTGGTTGGACAATAACAAAAACAGTTCACCAAATATTCACTTATGGACATGCTGTTGA
The DNA here is from genome assembly GCF_000523025.1 of Cynoglossus semilaevis. Lineage (NCBI taxonomy): Eukaryota > Metazoa > Chordata > Actinopteri > Pleuronectiformes > Cynoglossidae > Cynoglossus > Cynoglossus semilaevis. Next base: position 21,451,502 of record NC_024319.1, read on the forward strand.
GGCTTCATTACCTATGACATGGTTACATTAGAAACGAGAGATGCTAATGTTGCTAACATGCATTTTTTGTGTGTGTTAGCTGTGTCCTTACAGTCAGCTTAAGGCTTTTTTGGGATGTGATGGAGGCTGGATGTCAGAGGTGGAGGCAGAAATAGCTGCTGTGGTGACCCAGCTGCTATCGGGTCACATTTGTGAAACAAAACCAGACAGTGAACTAACCGGTCAGCAGTTGTGGTGTGTGTTTAAACAGGAAAATGGAAGTTATTTCTCAGTTTTATTTCACAATTTTGAAGACTAAGCCCAGACCTAGAAAAACCTGGTTTTGTTGTTTGAAATCCCAGCATCTGATACACAAAGGCATAACATCAGACACATTTGATCTTTTTTTTTCTTCAGCCAAGACCTCTTCTTTTTTCCTTCATACAGATCCTCTAGATATATACTTTTTTCAGGAAAATGTGATCTATTACTTCCTCTGCGTTATATTCCCACTTCTTAAGAGATTTAACTCTTCGCTTCAGCTTCTTAGCCCTCGCCAGTGAAACTCGAGCGAGGATGGAAAAAAAAAAAAACATTTTAAAAGAAGGTGAATGGGATTTTCGGAATGGTCCAAAATTCCACTCTCTGGCTTAGGCCGCTTCCTATGAAACATGCAGCATCTGTTTTAGTGGTTTCGAGTGGTGACTAATGACATATCACAGGCTACCACAGCCACTGGAGTCAGACTGCATGATTAAAACATCAGACTGACTTCCTTTCTGTGCACTGAAGAATGAGAACGGGAATCAGAGGCAGCATTTAAAGTTACAGCTTCTTAAAAGAAGTTCTGTTTTATTCATTACTGTTTTTATTTTTTTTTAAAGCATTGAAATCTGAACCTCCTTATTTCACGTTTTAAAAAGTGAAAATCACTTAGTAAACTGCTGACTCTCCTAAACCCACTAAATGTGAGATGGATGGATTGATGGATGGATGGATGGATGGATGGATGGATGGATTACCCTATTAATGATTTCATAGTTTACCTTAAAGACTTACTTAATTTTTTTCTAATTTTTTTACTCAGTTCCTTAGACTTATAGATAGATAAGAAAACCAATATCTATCTATCTATCTATCTATCTATCTATCTATCTATCTATCTATCTATCTATCTATCTATCTATCTATCTATCTATATATATATATATATAT
>NC_024319.1:21454195-21469831 GCF_000523025.1 Cynoglossus semilaevis
CTTCAATCGCGCTGTCTAAATCGCTTGGTGTCGCACCACTTGAATTGATTGTGTATATGAAGCTGCTACACAGAACCTTTTCGCTTTTGGTGTGAACGTCCGATAAGAGGTAGAAGATTAAATCAATGTAAATAAAAGGTCGGAAGTGATGATTCTAACACACAAAACATAAAGATTGGAGTTTTCAAAAGTCCTTCTGCAAATACATGGCACCTAGTTGTAAGAAGAATTAAAAAAACAACGGTCTGTTTTTAGGTTATAGTCAAAGAGTTTCCTAAGGTGTTATGGAGACTGGATTAGCTTAACACAGGTAACCATGTTTTCATCAGTAACGGGCCTCTGCTAACTGCATTTTAGCACCTTCAACAATCCTGATCTATCACTTCACCAACATCATTCTTGGACAGAATTCATTGAACAACTGTATACATTTCCAACACCACTGAAACCCAGTAGGACAGGTTTTCGTCTTGAATCTGGACCAGCTGGACAGTACAACATCCTAAATACTGTGTTCTGCCTGCAGGGGGCTGTCTTTGACATTTCCTCATCATTGATAATGACAGACTTGGTGAACATCCAGTACTTTATTTTGTCTCCCTGGCTTTCCTTACAGCGCCCCCTGCTGAGTGTGCACCAGGTGGCCACTCCATCCTCCAGAACCCGTACCGCAGCACCAGCTTCAGCTCCAGCTGGCTGCAGCAGTCGTCCCTGCAGGACTTCATCTGCGACCACTCTCTCACACCAGGCTGGTACCAGTTTCAGATTTTTGACAAACCAGCCAGCATGCCCACTCAGTGTGTGGAGGTAGGTGACCGTTATTTCCTGCAAAAACGATTAAAAAAAAGCCCAAGAGTAAAGGGGATTTTTTTTCTTTCAACAAAACATGTCCAGTCTTGTTGCTTTTTGTGCTTAAATTTTAGCTCATATGAACCCAGGACATTTTGGTCTACTGCTCCCTCGTGTGGGCAGTCGGTGTCACTTTGGTAAACTCGAACCACAAAGTTTAAGCACCAGTCACAAAATAACTCATCTGAACTAAAACAATAAGACACTAGTTCATCAACAACTACAAAATGTAAAATTACTGACTTCAATGGGATTTAGCATATGAAAAGAGCCGTTTATTTAAAAAATAATTTATTTTGGGTTTTTTTTTAAGTTGTCTCACAGTTGGCAGATACAGTATGTAATATTAACAAGGGTTTGTTTTGTCTAATGCAGACCTGCCTACCTGTACGCATTTGTGTAACAGGTACGCAATTTGACATCAAAATACACAGTACGAGTCGCCTCTGAGTGACGCATAAAGCTGCTAGCACGTCAGTTCAGTGCGCCTGCAATACTCATGTCTGACAGCAAAATGCAGTAGTGTGGCGTTTAAGGAGTTGCAACCAATCATCGCAAAGTAGAGGAGAAATACGAGTCTGCCGAACCTGTAGCGTAGCCACTAGCCAGGTTTACGATAGTTTGGTCATCTGTACAATGTACGATCAAGGTTTACGATAATTTGGTCATCTGTACAATGTACGATCAATAATCCAAAAAACAGCTAAATATATGATTTTTTGACCATTCTTTGAATGAATAGTTGTAATCATCAGGTCGCAAATTTATGCAAGACAGATTTTTTTTGTGAACCATGAAGGTATCTTTTTTCATGTGGAAAGTTTCCAGCCAATTGCACTTGTCTAAATGTGAGTTACGAGTGACGTCCACGTTCTTGTCTCAGAACAACGGGCATGATTGGCTGAATGGTCTGCTGCGCCCGCCCAATTAGACGCTACAGCCAGGGAAGAGAGAAAATGGGAAAAGAAGGAAAAAAAAAAAAAATAAGCAAGGGAAAACCAGAGTCCAAGGGGAAAGATGAGGAGTGGCAAAGAAGACGGCGGGGGAAAGTAAACGTAAGCATTGCCCGGTAATACGATGTATGATAATTCTTCTTGAAATACGATAATTTACGTTTCCCACCTGGCAACACCGGCCAGCGACGCTCCCTTTTTTCCCGCCTCTGCCTTCCTCTCCGTTACCTACTGGCAGCCGTTGGTGATTGAAAAAGTACATTGCATGTGTGTATGTTGATAAAATGTAATGTGTAGCGTTAATATTTTTTTTCTTTCATGGTGAAAATAGACGTCAAATCAGCGCTGACGCCATATTTTCCGGACTATGTCGCACCGTAGTCGCATGTCAAAAATAATACGTCGTGAAGAGGGAAAACTTGTATAAGACCTGCGCATTTTGCACAGTGTAATTATGCCTTTGTGTTGTAAGCCAATTTAATTAACATATTCCTGAAAACAAAAAATATCCATTGCATTAATTAAAATAACTTTACAATTTTAATTAAATAATTCAGAGCTAACTTGCGGCTATCAGCTTGTATAAGCGCATGTATGTGCAAATTAGTTGCAAAGGTCTGCTACTTTTATTAACTTTTTACTGAAGTTGTAAAATGTTCCTTGGCTAAAGATGATAATTCATTTTTGATTGCAATGTCTGCTTAAAAACTAACATGACATTGATTATATTAGCAGTCTTGTGCAGTGTAGTTGTATTTTACACAAATAAAGGCTAGGCCTACTCTTGAACATGGTGGTGGAACCATATTTAAGATATATACCATATTTAAGCACATCATTGTTGGCCAGTTTGCACACATTTTGTTTGCTTTAGGTTGAAAAAGTATGAAAAATGGTTTGGTGAGCTGAAAGAATAAACATTTTGCCAAGGTGTCCTGGCTATAAAAGAAGAAAAATAATAATTTAATGGTCAGACCTGAAGATCCTTCAATCACACACTTGGTCGGACCTGAAGATCCTTCAATCACACACTTAACACATGACGAATGGCTTCTTTAATGGAAAGTCGTAAAAGTTCCATAACTCCAGGAATTCAGGAATTCTCATTGTATCACATCTCTCACATTTGTCTCCTCATCGTTGCTGCATGTGGAGGAATGTGAAGAGTGATGAATACATTTGTAATTTCAAACGTCTATGGACCCCCTGATGTACGCTAATTCACATGGCAAAACCTGGAATGGACATGTTGGAGTGTGATTGTCTGTGTGATAACATTGCAGATAATTTGGGTGCTTCTAGTAAGTTAGGATTGTTTGTGACTCTTTATTGATGTACCCATTTTAAACTTCTCTGAATTGGCCTTGAATTATCTTTTTATCTCATTTTAGCTATAGTTGAACCGCTATTGCTGACTTTTGATTTAAATATCCTGTTTTACCTTTAACCAGGTGAACCACTGTGGGACACAGGCACCAGTCTGGTTGTCTCTGCGTGAGGGTGAGTCTTTACCTGGTCCACTGGAGGTCCGTCAACTGACGGCCTGTGCAGCCTGGCAGTTCTTTCCCAGCAATATTAAAGACTGTTGTTTGTTCCGCATCCCGGTCACCGTCCGTAACTGTGGAGACTTTTATATCTACCTGCTGCAGCCCACACAAGGCTGCATGGGCTACTGTGCTGAAGGTACGATCCTCACGTAATAGGCTATTTTTGCATGTATTTTGTGTAATTATTCTGGTTAGAAAAGTATAGTTTTAGCTTTGTGACCTTTCTTACAGTGTGTAGTCAGGATGCAACACATGGCGAAAACCTATTAGTGTTGTTCTTTTGTCCTGTCTTAACTTCAGTTATCTTTAATGCTACAAGTTTTCTTTAAAAAAAACAACCTTAAAACATATCTCCATTAAACCCCTTCTTTCTTTGTCTTGGTCCCACAGCCATGTCTGATGCTGTTCCTACGACGTCGTTAACCTGTGACCACGATCAGGTGAACATGGATGGAGGATGTAAAAGTGAGGATCCTGCTGCTGGGGTTATGTTCTGTACTTGTCTCCTAATGTTAGGTCACACAGCAGAACAATCAGCAGGTCAGGAGAGTTGTCATGCGGTCAGGAATGCATCATTGGCCAGGGCCCCTCCTCGGGCCCCCGACTACTGCTTTTAATGAGCTGAGCATGTGTCCCCCACTGTCCGCTGGGTCTGGTCTCCATGGTGATGGATTCACACTACAACGGTTTTTGGGAAGTCAGGAGAAGTCAAATTAGACAAAGTTAACATATATCTTTGCACGTATTTGATTTATATTCGACCTTAAATAAGGTATTTGTTGATTTCTGGGGTGAGTTATGTTACGAAAGGTCAAGACATGCTTTATGTAAACTTTCAAGAGTAAGATTTTGGAGTCTAGCCTGAACATCACCAGGAAGGTTACCAGTATCCAGGAGAGCAAAATAAATGAGTCAGATTTAATTATTTAACCGTAAAGATAACCGGATAAGCAAAAATTGTGAGAAAAATAGCCAAAATTAGAGTGTAAAATTAGTAGTGCAACTACTGCAGACATTTAATCAGATGATAAAATTAATGCTGATTAATATTCAACAAAGCTGTAGGCTAGACAGAAAAATTCTACATATTTCATCAACTCTTTAAAAACTTTTAAATCTTAAAATGATTACACAGAAAATTTGTCAGCAGACTAATGTATATCCATTTATGTGTATGTGTACTATATGTATAGATTCTCAGTCAACCAGGTCATGCAGATAGGTAAAAGGCAACTGGACTTTTTTGGTTTCTAGAAGTTTTAAACTGAGGTCACCTCTAAGAGATGAAACGTCTTCTAGAAGCCAAGACAATCAAGTTTGTCTCCTTAAATGCTTCTGCATTTTATATATCTATATAGAATCGTTAAAATCTTTCAAAATTGTGTTAGGTTCTGCCTCATCGAATAGACTTCTGTTTCTTCTCTGTCAGCTGTGCAGCGCCCTCTTCCTCCTCCTCCTCCATCAGTACCTGTCATCATCCCTGAAGTAACACATAACAGTGTCTTCCTGAAGTGCAACTTCGAGAGCATCTCTAACGCTTCGGTGGGTCATGTGGTCACGTGGTCTCGACTCTCACTTGAAGGCAGAAAGGAGGAGTTGCGACAGGAAACCACCATCCTGACCTTCGCTTTCATCGAGCTGGACGGCTTCAACCTCCGCATGGGGGATAAGGTCTGACACTGATGCAGGGATTCAGGCAAAAGCAGTTGTTTTTTTGATGTAGGATGTACTGCGTCAACAGTTTAGTTTATTGTACAATCACAGATTATGATATGTAAAGCTAAAACGTGGCGATACATACCAAAGTAAATTTTCCAATCATGAAAGTTTATAATGAGAAATAAAATATATATCTCATTTTCTTTTTTAGATTTACTGCTCAAGTTCAAGTTTTTTCTTGGATTTCCCTGACATCCGTGGCGCATCAGTGGAAAGTCAGGAGTTTTTTGCTGGAGTTAGGGTAAATTTAAAAAAAAAAATTGTAAATTTTTGAATGCTGTGTTGTGTATTCATTTTAATTAAATCTCTCTCATGTGCAGTTAATTCCAGAAGAAAACGTAATATCTGAAAATGGGAGACTGTATGAGTTGGTTGTTGAGAGCACAATTCCTGTCACTTGCCCAGATGAGACCTTGTCCTCTGAGCATCCATGCACACTGTCCCTGCACTTCAGCACCAGCAGTCAAGGTCAGGATATGGACAAGTAGCAGAGATGTTTTTGTGTGGGTTCCCTATTAGATAGTGGTTGTTGTCAAGCTTGGCTGCTTTCATTGTGGAAGAACATCAAACTAAAATGCCTCAACTCAACTGTCTGTTTCAGATGAAGGCTTTCTGGGTCCAGATCTGTCTCTGTCCTCCTGTGTGGTGAATCTGACCCAGACGCCATGCCATTCAGGAGTCTGTAGTCGAGCTCAGATCTTCTTTGGCCCCAATGTGGACTTTGTTAAAGAAGGAAACAGGACAACAAAAGTTTCTGTCAAACCTATCATCTCCCAGAATTTCCTCTGGAACGCATACTCACCAGAACCTGTTGAGGTAGGCCAATTCAAAGATTCACATGGACATTTTCTCTTCTGTCACTTATGTTTATCTGTTTATTTACTTTTGATGCTGCAAGTATTTGAATGTGTGTATTTGCAGATCACAGTGAAGGAAGTGCCCTCAGCGTACTGTTACTCCTTCACTGACCCTCACATTGTCACATTTGACGGCAGGTACATCAAATTTTGTCACAAACTGTTGTTTGTGTTTAGCAACAAAATATTCAACCAGAATTTGCTAAATTAGCCAACTTAGCTGGGGGATAACTATATGTTGGTTTGATGAAAATGTTTTATTATATAGTATTGATTGAGTGATGGAATGTTTCTGTTTTCAAACAGACACTATGACAGCAGCCACATCGGGACCTTTGTTCTGTACAAAAGCACACTGTGGCCCTTTGAGGTCCACGTTCGTCAGTGGGAGTGTGGCAGCCTGGTCCACGCTGCCTCCTGTGTGTGTGGCTTCGTGGTCAGGGACGGTGGTGATGTCATCGCTTTCGACATGTGCAACGGAGAAATGGGTGAAACCAGGCCTCACCTGTCTATGAAAAACAGAGACCTGAGTAAGAGCAGCATCAGGATCTTGGAGTCCTACCAGGGACGTAAAGTCACAGTGAGTGACAATATAACCAATCAAACCACTGACACATTCTCTAAATACTGCAATAACTGGATGATGATTCTTGTCTCCGTATGGTTTGTCTCCAGATGACATTCTCCTCTGGAGCCTTTGTCCGTGCAGATGTTTCTGACTGGGGAATGAGTCTGACACTCAGAGCTTCCAGTTCTGACTGGGGTCACACTAAAGGTCTGTGTGGCACATATGATGGGCAGCTGGACAATGAGTTCCACACAGCAGGGGGCGCCAAACTAGAGCATCTAAACTCATTTATCTCCGAATGGAGGTAAGTGTGTTTTTAAATATCTAACTTGGCAACCCTGTTATCAAATCCCTGCCTTTTCAATTTACAAGTGAGTAGAATTAAATCCCTGCCTTTTCAATTTACAAGTGGTTACATGTGTTACTACATTTTGTTTTATTGTTATTATCTCTTTAAAATCCATTTTTTTTCTCTGTTTCTCTATCAGACTCGCCCCAGGAACAAGTCTGTTTGACACTGTACCCTTCCACCTCAGTGAACCAAGCCCTCCTAAGTACTGTACCTGTCAGACTGAGTTCCGCTTTGCAGGTTCCAGAGCACAAACTCCATGGACCCCCAGCCCTGACTCCAGTTGCTTTCGTCAACCCATTGTACATCATCTGACCATCATTCCAGCTTTGGATGTGACAGCTGAGTACATCAGGTCAGTGGAGCTGCACAGAGGTGATGAAGTGCAGTTCTTCCCACCAGGACGCTCCAATCCAAAGCCCCAGGTAGGTGATACCAACGAAGATAGATTCCAGTTATCAAGAGCAGGAGATCCTCTTTCTGGGTCTGTAGTCTCAACACAGCCCCAGCAGCACAGGAGCCGTCGTCAGGGCCACCAATACATTCCTAACTCCCAGCATCAAAGCCTCAGTCAGTCGGACCTAGAAGGATTCTCCTACTTTTTCCCAGAAGACCACGAACCAGCAGCACAACCTGACACTCCTCCGACGTGGCCCACACCCTCTGGTTTCACCGAGCATCAGGTACGGAGTCAGTGCCTGAAAGCTGTGGCGGAATCAAACATCGCAGTGAGTTGCAGGAGACTTTTGGACAAGTCAATAATGGGCAAGGTGGTGATGATGTGTGTGAGCGACCTCCAGCTAAAGGATGATGAGTCATGGTTGAACGCAACGTTGCCTCTGCTAGAAAATGAGTGTGAAAGGAGGCTGGTGGAGGACAAGACGAGGGAGGTTGAACATCACGACATCCTGGCTGCGCTCAAGTGTCCTGGTCTGTGCAATGGAAACGGTCAGTGCTCAGAGTGGGGCTGTGTCTGCTTTCCAGGATTTGGATCCTACGACTGCAGTGTGATGTCTGGTAAGCTAAGCTAATACAGATGATGTCAACACACCAACAGACAGGTAAAATAGACTCCCTTAATCTTTACTGTTATTGTTCTTGTTGATCAGACCAGATCCCAGAGATAATGGAGCTGGAGAAGCAGGGTCTCTGTGATGTCCGACAAGGTGACTGTTCCACTGTCCAGGTCTATGGTCAAGGTTTTAAGGACTCCTACGAGCTCAAGTGTGAGTTTGTTAAAGAAAAGGTACTTTTGTTTTCCTGCTTTTTTCTTTCTTTTTATCCTTTTTCTTCTTTTTTGTGTAGTAAGTCTCATATACCTTACATGATAAACCATACTTATTTGACTGCTACCCTGTGATTATTCATCAAAAATTTGACTTCCTCGATAGCCTTTCTCTAAATATTTTCTCCTTTTTGCCTGACCACCATCAACTCAAATCATCCATACAAACTATTCATTTTTGATGTTTTTTAAACCTAAATGAGTAATTGAAAATGAGTGAGTGTATCTTAGTGCCTCTAAATATGTCTCTAAAGGTAATTAAACCTGTTACAAATTGGGGCAAAAACACACCTTTTGCTAGCATTCAAGCTAAATTCACTTGGTTTCTATGTGAAATGATGTAATCAGACTATCTGCTGTTGAGCATTTCCTCTCTTTTGTTTCTCTATGTGAAGTTTGTAGATGGGGAATGGGTTTTGGATGAGCCCATATTTGTCCCAGCAACATTTCTGGATGTTACTGCTATGGAGTGTCAGCTCCCTGTGGTGGACAACTGGCTTTCTACAGACCTGGAAACGGAAACAACAACAAATCGACCACTCGCTCGCTGGCAGATCAAAGTTAGTTAGACTTTTTAATTCACTTTGTCCCAAACACTCCTGATATATCATGAAGTCTTGCACATATTTGAAAAACAAAATTTTTAACCCTAATTGTGTGCAAAAGCTATGCATAAACAAACATATTTGCTGTGAAACATTTTCTCCTCTGGTGTTTGTTGAAGAAAGTCATGGAACATCCATCACAGGACCACACAGCACCTTGCCTTCACACTTTACTTACTGTTTATAGGCTTTTCTGTAAATATTTGAGTGATTGAAATGGTTCCATTCAGTGTGACTGATGATAGTTTACACTTTCTAGTTTATTTTCCCAGTCATCTCAGTGTAATCATCTCTGATCTGGTCCAGGTCTCCAATGACGGCTACAGCTATAGCAACGGTAAGATTCTGAGTCTGTACGACGGAGCCTGTCAGATCTGCAGCCTCAACACTGAAGTACTCTGCACACTGAGGGTGAGGAAGGTTTTCCCACATCACTTTAACTAAAAATATAGGTGGTAAAGTGACCGATTCTTGTGATGTTTTTATGGCCTTGATTACGATGTTACCGCTGTGTTTGTGTAGGTGAATGATATAGGTACTTATTCAGAGAATGTAGAAATATTGAGGCCCCCACTGTAGTGTGTCCCACAATAGGGACCACATTTTTGCAGCCTGTTGATGTTTTCTGTTCTCAGAACAATTATGTATTCAGCAAGATGACAAATTTTTGCAGCCTGTTGATGTTTTATGTTCTCAGAACAATTATGTATTCAGCATATATTTGTGAACACCAGTGAACACCCAACTATAGGTTGTCTTACTTTAATAAACAGGAAACTAAAACCTAACACTTGTTAAACCCACTGAGGTCAATCCTGGGTAAGTTTCACGTCAGTATTGAAGAGAAATAAACACTAAACACTGTTTGCTGTGATGTAAATTGTTGAGTGCTTTGTTTCCCAGGAGAAAACGTGCTACATCAGTGCTGTGTGTTACAGCGAGGGGGAGTCCAATCCCAGCAACCCTTGCCTCACGTGTCGCCCAGAATCCTCCAAACACACATGGTCCACAGCAGAGAGTATGTGCAGCATAAGAAAAACAGTCATTCATTCTGATTTGATTTTGTAATCAACGGATCTTCACAAGATGTAAACTTTCAAATAAAAATAACACACTTACTATTTATGAGAAATCTATGTGCCCCTAATAAACTGTTTATATCAGTTAACACACTAAAATTAAATGCTATGATATGTAAGTTCTTTTTTGAAAAAAAGTTTAGTTCATTAAATGTTACTTTTAAAATGCTGGTTTGAATTGAATAAAATAACACAAGACTAACATTAATAGAAACAAACAGTATTTTATAGACTTATAGACATCTTATAGACATTTACTTTATTATTGTTTCTTTTTTATTTATGTTAGCCCCGCACATCATTTAAACATCCACTCACTTATTGTTTATATTTCAGGGAACTTTCCTCCAGTGCTGCAGCCGCTGCCGTTACCTCTTCGCTCCTTTCAGGGAGAGAACTTAATGTATCAGCTCCAGGCTCAGGACCCTGAGGGTTCGGTGCTCAGCTTCACCCTCATATCAGGGCCAGAAGGTTCTTCTCTGTCTCCCTCTGGCCTGCTAGTGTGGAAGGTCACAGCTAAAACCACTGACGTACATACCTTCTACTTCACTGTGAGGGACGAGTGTAACGCTGAGACCAGAGCATCTCTGCAGGTGAGGCTGTGTTTGGATAAACTCAAGTTATTATTAAACCCTAATGTTATAATGACATGTCCATCAATAACTTATTGCAAAAAATTGAAATAGCACTTAATTTAAAATGCAATAATCTGTTCTTTATTTTTTTGGTTAATTTCAAAAGGCTAAAACAGTGATAGAACAACTTACTAAATATTACAGTATTACAAAAATGTTTTTTATTGTGTTTATCTTTAGCACGAAATTGCATTTATCTGTCATTAATGTTAAAAGTCTTCTTCTATCCTTACACAAATTACAAAAAATTACTATGTTGAAATAGTTCTAAATTAACGTGTTTATTTTTGACCTGGTTGACAGATAATTGCATTTAATTCACAAAGCCATTATTGGTTTCTGGCCACCAGATGGTGATAAAGATACCTCTGTGAAGCCTATATAGATGTAACAATGTAACAAAAAATAAAAGTATTTTTTATAGACATACATGCCAGAAATGTATTGGTTATAAAGCTCAAATTACTCTATGGGAAAGATTCCAAATCAGTGTTTTCTTCCATTATTACATTAACATTTACATTTTCTTCAATGCAAATGTGTATTTTTACAGGCTTTGAGAAAGAAAATGTTTAAAGTGCTGACAAACCACTGCTGCATCCCTGTCTATGTTAAGGCCTTTCCTCTAACTTCCAGTCTTCCACAGGTCAGGGAGATGCTGCCAGAGCTGGAGATCAGATTCACATTTCAGTTTCAAATTCGGACAAGCACATTATTCCCACCACTTCCTCCACCTCTTCATTACAACCACCGGCTTCTCCGACCACACTCAGACGACACCCTGACAGGAGGGCGAGACCACAATCCACTTCTGGTGTCAGAAAGACCACAGTGACACCCCTAAATCAAACTGTACCCAGACTGTTTGGCTCCACTGTCCCCAGAGGTCAGCTGACCCCAGACCTCACCACGGGGGTGAGAACGGGGACCCTGTCGGTCCCCATGACCTGTGCTGACTCTCCCTGTTTCCCCGGTGTCCCCTGTGAGCCAACAGTCACTGGGTCCTTCAGGTGTGGACGCTGTCCCTATGGTTACGTCGGAGATGGAGTCACATGTAAAGGTAGGCTGATAATAGTGTATTTAGCTGAGTTATAGCTTCATCACAGTCTTTAGCAACATTGTTAGCATTACCTTAATGGAGAGGGCTGTGGGAAAAAGAGTGGAAAGTTTACAGCTAGCTAAATAACACAGACAAGGACAATGTTTTAATTATAATTTAGTTTGAAGAAAAAACCTCACAAAGTATTTGTCTTAAAACACAGTCTCAAAGCACAGTGCAAAAACTACAAAAACAGGCAAACATAAAGTTGAAATACACATAATCTAAAAGTTAGCTTTAAATTACCTCAAACTAGACTTGAGAACCAGAGAAAATCAATTGGAATTGCATTAAAAGTAGTTAATGTCAAATGAATGAAAAATTAAATTCCTTATTAATTATTGAATACACAGCACATGTTATTTTGCAAAAAATTGAGCAAAACACACTTACGGTTGGCTTAGCAGTTGCTACTACCAGTCTTCATTCAGTGAAATTATAGATCTAAAAGAAAATTTGTGTGTGTGTGTGTGTTTCAGCTGTGTGCAGGTATCAATGTGGCAGGAACATGGAGTGTTCTCTGCCCAACACCTGTACCTGTAAAGAAGGTTACACTGGATACAACTGTCATATCGGTGAGAAGATCAAGGACTGGAGAAAAGAAGTCAGCGTTTCCCCTTCATCCACTTTGACCATGTTTCTGCTTCTCTCTCAGCTGTGTGTCGTCCAGACTGCAAGAACCAGGGCAAGTGTGTGAGACCTGATGTGTGTGAGTGTCCTTCAGGCTACAGCGGCCCCACCTGTGAGACAGGTAACAACAGGTCACCTGACCTCAACACACACACACACATACATCACCTGATGAGAAGCAGTGTTTCATCCTTAACTCTTGGTCGTCGTCCTACAGCAAGCTGTGAGCCTCAGTGTCAACACGGAGGCACCTGTCTGTCCAGGAACCTGTGTACCTGCCCCTACGGCTACGTGGGGCCCAGATGTGAAATCAGTGAGTCATTTTTAAACCATTTTAGTTGAATTCAACAACGGTCACAGCAGTGTATACGAAGAGATGGAGTTACAGTATAAGAGCATTTTGGACTGCAAGGTTTGTGCCACACAAAAATGCAGCCTTTATTTGTGGCACGTCATATTTTCTTTTTTCTTTTTCTTTTTTTGTTTCTTTTTTTAATTTATATATATATATATGTATATATAGTATATTGTAATATATATATATATATATTTGTATAAATCACATTCTTATGTATGTGTTCACAAACTATGAAAAGTAAAAACGGATATACAGTTGTGTAAATTTCGGAAAAACATGTACTAAGAAGTATTTAGTATTTTTCCTTTGCTTCATTACATATTTCATCTAATCTACAATTTTATGTTTTTATTGCAACGCTAATTTAAAAATATAAAATGGGTTAAAACTAACAATAAGGATGTCCTATAATACCAGTTGACCGATATTACCATCAGTATGTAATATTGGTAAACATTGTTACTAGTTTTTCCTCCGATATGAAAACCCGTTAATGCAGTGCCTGGCTTTGGCCCAGATGACGTGACCTAAAAATAATTTTGAAGTGAAAATGAAAGTGAATTATTGTCCTGCTGACACCACTGCTCACAATGAAATCTGCTGACACCACTGCTCACAATGAAATGTGTCCTCAGCCTTTAACCAAAACAGCTGCATATATCAGTAACAGGGAATCTCTTGATTGACTTTTAGGAATCAGTCATTTTAGAAACATTAGGTGTTTTTTCTGACTGACACTTGGAAAAAGATGGAACTACCATGTTAAATAATTTTTTTAATTATTCTTTATATATAAATGAATAAATAATGAATGGATTTCCAAATTTTCCTGATGATGTGTCTCTGTCAGTGGTTTGTAACAGACACTGTGAAAATGGAGGAGAGTGCATTTCACCTGATGTCTGCAGATGTAAACCAGGCTGGAATGGACCAACGTGCAACTCAGGTACAACTTGGATTAAACTTTGGTTAAAAAAAATAGCATAATGTAATTTCATATTTATCAAAACATTTCCTGAAAACTCTGCAGTCTAAGTCTAAGTGTCGTTCCTTGTATATTCTCCAGCTCTCTGTAACCCTGTCTGTCTGAACGGAGGAACCTGCATCAAACCCAACATCTGTGCTTGTCCCAGTGGTTTTTATGGCTCCCAGTGTCAAATTGGTAAATGACTTTATAGTATACAATATATACAATATATACTAGGTTCTAGTTTTTCTAACTTCAACTGTCAATTTATAAAATATTACTTGCTTATGTTTTGGTAGTTCTCGTGCATTATACCTATATCATTTTTAGGGGACACTGAAATATTTTTAAGCTCGACTGTACTTATTTATTGTTGTTTTCTTTTTGTTCTTATTCTGGTCCAGTTATGTATAAAACACTTTTGCTAAAGTTTTTACTTAAATGAGTTCATTGTATCACCTGTAACTTTTCATGATTATTTTTGGCTAATTTAGTGTGGTTTGATTGCCTTATTTACATTGCACTATAATTTATTTCTACTTTTTTAACTTCAATGGTAGTTATGGTGTCTAATGCAACACTGCACTTATACTGCCCTCTGCTGGATCACTGGGTAATTACAACAACGTGTGCTCCTGTCCTGAAGGATACACTGGAAAGAGGTGTCAGAAAAGTAGGTTCTTTTTTTAATTTAAATTTGCTTTGTGTTGATAAGAAAGGAAAAATAATGACAGAATGTGTTTCAGGTGTGTGTGAGCCTATGTGTATGAATAAGGGAAAGTGTGTCGGTCCAAACACATGTTCCTGTGCCTCAGGATGGAGAGGAAGCAGGTGTAACATCCGTGAGTTCCTTCATCTTTGCTTACAATTTCAAACACATTGTTTGTGGTACAGCAGGTTCACTTTAATTGGATGATATATTCCTGCAGTAATTGAAACATTTAATTATAGTACTTGTGTTTTTTTATTTACTTTTGGGCCACAGTCACCATTTTTAACACCGTTTATTGCATACTTTAAACTGCTTTAAACATGTAACTGCCCCTTTTTAATTGTAAGTCAACTTTTCTTTATTCCTGACTGCAGCGGTGTGTTTACAAAAGTGTAAGAATGGTGGCGAGTGTGTAGGACCCAACACCTGACATATTTGCTCTCCTGTGTCTGACGTATTAGCACAAAGTTCTCATTGTACTCAAGTCTGTCTGTTAGTACAGATTTTATAACAACCTGGAATCACAAGTGTAATTTCTCCCATGTTCAGCCATCTGTACGCAGCGATGCTTGAACGGAGGAAGGTGTGTGTTGCCTGACTATTGTCACTGTCGGCGAGGATTCAAAGGCCTAAACTGCTCAATAAAGGTACTGGTGTGTAAAACTACACATAGACACACACGCACGCAAACCACTTTTACATGCAGGTTTTATTATAAAATAGAACCATCATTTTTGGGTGTTTGCTGTTTAGCTAGCAATGCTTGATAGCTATGTATGCTATTTAAAGTAAATGATTTGCTAACCTAGTAACTAGGAATGTTATTAACAACAGTTTTGGTTATTTGTCTGGTTACATGGCCAAATTAATTTATTCTTAGGAAAACAGTTTGCCAGTCTAGTGGTCAAATGTGGTAGTCTAAATTTGGCATGACTTGAAATTAGTACCATTTGAGGTGTAAACTATTTTTATAAAACAAAAGAAGCCACATGATCACTTTGCTCGTTCTAAAACACAATGTTTTGCGCTGTTAAATATGTAAAATTAAGAAGTTGATAATGATATTTTATTAACCTCACAGGCTTCACAGGCATGATGAGAAGAAAGAGAAACCACAAACTGCACAATGACGAGAGGACATGTTGTATGGATGAGTGAGTGTGTGTGTGTGTGTGTGTGTGTGGCTCCATGCACATTTAAACAGAGGGACTTGATGTATTGCACTTGTCTATTTGGGCCCTGTATTTCACTACCTCAAAGCAGAAGGAAACACATCTGTTAGAGTCTTTATATTCAGATGTTTCTTGTGTTGTATGAAGATGTTTGTTTCGACTCAATGTTATCTCTGATTTTTCTTTTTTTTTTTTTTTATTTTTTTCCAGTTCCTTCAAATCTTTTTTTTCCCTAAAAAATTTGACACGGTT